>NW_025224996.1:182500-420312 GCF_016746235.2 Drosophila teissieri
TCAACCGAATTTTTTTTAGCAGGAAGTACGCAACTCTAATTTAAGTTAAAATTTGAATTTTAACGAATCGAGCTAAACGGACAAGGTGTGGCAGCACAGTTGGTCCGCCACTCGGTTTGTTCGATCGGTTGGCAGCGCTATCAACTGGGCCACCCCGCGTTTTTCGCGATCGGTTGGTAGCACTATCAGGGCCATGGCAATGGCGGAGTTTTACTTAAGTTTGGGAACGTTTAAGGCAAAGGTGAGCCTTTTCGCTTCTCTATATCGAAGATTCGGAATCAAATTTAAAAATCGATGACACCTTGTCAAATAATGTTCCCTCGCATCGCAAAATAAACATATGGGATCATTTAAATTAGTAGCAGAAGCGATAAGTGAATTTTAGTTAAAATTGTACAAGTTATTTCCCAACTGCTGGCCTGGTTTTTGAGTTACAAATCGACCCCATAGTATCCCAGGTAGACAGCTCATTGATTGATAAATCCTCTTTCCATTTTCTCCGCGTCCTCTGATCCAGTTTTCGAGTGACGATGTGAATCAGAAGTCCAACTAAATTTTGTTGCATAGTGCGTTCCAATTACCTGCAGATGCGAATTCATCCTCCTAAACTCGACAGTAGATATTGTA
Organism: Drosophila teissieri; assembly: GCF_016746235.2. NCBI lineage: Eukaryota > Metazoa > Arthropoda > Insecta > Diptera > Drosophilidae > Drosophila > Drosophila teissieri. The sequence goes on from NW_025224996.1 coordinate 183,128, forward strand.
ATTTTTCAATATCACTTAGCTCACATCATGTTGAATTGGTTTGAGCAGCGAATCCGAGTTTCCCGTCTCAGACATTTTTCAATTACAAGAAAAATAAAATAAAATAAAATATCCGATCGCGTCAGAGGCACGAATAACCATTTACTTTTACCGCGAAATTGTAGAGGTAATAATGGTATCAATGGAACCGTTAATTTTGTTGTTGTTGTTCTTGCCGGCAAATTGCTTGCCTAGCAACAGCGAATATATCTGGTAAACGACCTATAAATGTATATGTAATATGGGCTATTAACGAAGATTAATTGCGATTCACTTTTGTTGTTTTACACAAAACAGTTTTGGTTTTTCACAGCGCGAAATGTACGAAAAATTAAGAGGCTGGCTGTCCACTTTTGTACCGTGACGATTGTCCGCAAACGACAGCGAATAAAATGCGTTTTGTTTAAACAATATTAAACAATAAGAAGACCGAGTTGAAGGCTCCTATTAAAACTGCGATCGCGTCGGGGTCACCAAATGCTAGGATATATTAATTTATTTTTATGATGCCTTCAAGGCTGATCAATCTTCTTAGCGCTGCCTTGTTTCTAGTCTCTTCCTTGTGATAGAACGCCCACAATAATTCACTCCTGTAGTATGAAATGCTGAATTAGGCTTCACTCATATTGCTGACAGGCTTCCCATTACCCATAAAACATCAGACGCATTTATTGATGACGCTAGCAACGAACTTGCTGCCTCCAATCGGCCAGAACCTTTGCCGTATCGCATCGTCGGTGGTCGGTATTTAAGAAAAATTATATAGAAATTGATCTGAAGCTGGATCCCAGGCTAATCCCAATGCCTTGGCGCAGTCTCCTTCCAGGGCTGCTGGACGAAAGTTCCACCCTACCTTTTCTCTCCTGCCGGTGCGGTCGGACCTGGGTGGTCTGCTCGGCGGCCTGGTTCCGCTATCTCGCCGCTCTCGTCGTCCTGGGTGGCGCGGACCTTCGTTGTTGGGCGCTCGTCACTTGGGCTGAGAATTGTTGTCGTACGCAAACGGCAGCGATCCCCCAAGGCAAACGCCTGTGGAACAGCAACACGCCAACCCCACGTCTGTTCGGACTGGTGGCGCCGGTATCACGCCGGCTTGAACCTATTGGACCTCAGCTACCTGCGTCTCAATTCGGAGACTTTCCTTGTCCCGAACGTCTTGACGTAGCGATCTTGCTCCTTGTTGACTACCACGGCTGTAGCTCCTCCGCTGACTTCGATCTTCACGTTGTTGACTGGTATACTTGTCTCCTTGACTGTCCAGCTTCCAGCGCTCGACCCGCTTACATAGGCCTTCTTTAACGGTTCATCCCTCTGGTCTCCTGTCTCCGGATCCAAAGTCCACGGTTTTACCGTTGGCCCAGTCCAATGTTCAGCTTGTACCGTTACTCTCCTTCAAACCTTCTGACTTCATGCTCAGAGTCTCCAAACTCTCTTTCTCCAGGCTCTGAGTCTCCAAACTCTCTTTCTCCAGTTTCAGAGTCTCCAAACTCTCTCTCTCCAGTTCATAGTCTCCAAACTCTCTTTCTCCAGTTCCGCACTGCCGTTACTACGCGTTGATTTGTTGCGTATCTGGCAACGGCAGGCCCTCCTCATGCGATCACTATCCGCATTCGTGCGGAGTTTGAACTCCTCACATATACCCCTTTCTTCGGGAAAATTTAAAATCCGACCTTGCTGTTTCCGCGGAGATCCCGTCGACGCTCACAGCTCCGTCTCGAGTTCCACAGCGCCGATCTCCTTTCAGTATATTCCTCGTTCCTCCTTTTCAAATTTTGCCGCCCATTCGTATTTCTGTGACGCTTCTTCGTTTTTAGCTCTTCTTCCCGCATTCCGCATTTTCGTTTTCTCGTCATCTGGTCACACCATTCCCCGTTGATCGATTGTTGCCGATAGATCCCGATAACTCCCGTTGGGGCGGCGTTGCCACTTGATGACCATGGTATTTCTGTAGTGTGACCCGTCACTAATTCCGATAATTTTGCCCATCGATTGACACTATCGAGTGCCGAACGACCGCCTTGTGATCAAGGCGCCCCCTTCCCAAAGCTTTGATGACTATAAACAAAATTTTGGCGGTTAGTTGGAATGTAAACAAAACCGTTTCATCATTGTTAATCCTTGACTTTCTTCCCTGCAGCCTCCTTCCTCCCCTTTCCTCGGGAGTATGTGGGTTCCTTGGAGGTTGTCCAAGTTACGGGGTTTGGACTGTAACCCGCTCTACGCTCCCGCTCACGCTCTCTCGCTCTTCACCACAGAGTCTCCAAGGAGTCTCCGCTGCGTTTGGGAGAGCCTAACTAAATAGAATAAGCACCAGTGTCAAAACTACTACCTACGAATAAACATACGCCCGGTCGCGCCCGCGCAATAAAGAAAAATCAAGTGTTCGCCCTTTCGAGTGATTTTCTTTTCAGCAACACCACGAAATTCCAGGACAGCAACCCCCGTTCGAGCCAACATTTTGATCCATTCGAGCCGGATCCCCTGGGTTTTCTCGTTTGTCCACCAGCGAACAAATTACAAGATAAGTACGAAATTTCCATTCCATTTAATTGCCGGTCTGCAGCAAAAGGTTCGAAAATCCAATTTCGTTCAATTTGCTGTAAGATTTATTGTCACATCTAACGGATTTCTCCGACAAAAGGCAATTAAAGAAAAGTACTTATTCATTCCTACGGGCGCCGCCATATTACCCACCATTCTCTTTTCACCCTCATTCGTGAAAATTTCTAAGTCCAAATTTCCGAATATATTTAAATATTCATCCAGTCCGAAAAGTGCAAAATTCCAAATGTGAAAAAGTGAAAAAATTTTGTGCCAAGTTCAGTGAAAATTTCTAAGTCCAAAGCTCTGCCAAAAGTAGCAAAAATTCAGTTCTCGTTTCACTGTGTCCAACGCAAGCCAAATTCTTTTCGCAACACTTTTTTTCTTTCCGCAGTCCACTTAATACAATTTGCTATCGAAGAATACAATAACAAAATAAACAACACATACCCTCTGGCCATTCCAAATAAAATATTAATTAAACATTTACCCGCCAGTTCCATATATTACATCAACATATATTACATCCACATACATATATCACAGTGTACATTTTTTCCCGTCGGCAAATCCAAACCACAAATAAAATTTTTTCCAAGTGCCGACGCGGAAAAGGCGTTTTGTTTTCCATCAATTTTTTCCATAAAATTCCAAAGCAATTTTCGAGCAATAAATTAAAAGCGGTTTTTTCTTTTTCTTTAACAAATACATTTTTTATATTTATTTAATTATTTTTTAAATTTTCAAAAAAAATTTAAAAACTACAAGACAATAATTTTTTTTATCCATAAATAAATAATACGACCGCCAAATATAAGTCGTTCACCCGAAAAATATTTTTTCCTGTATTGCTTGGATATTAAGTTGTGTTTGTTTTTAGAAGTACTTTCAACGCGGAGAAAAGACTCCAATTCCACCATTCCAATTTCTCCGTTTCCAGTTGTGAACAAAAAAATAAAATTTTCTACGTTCTAATAAACATTTTTTTTCACCGTGTTCCACATTCCAAGTGTTCCAATCGTAAATCAGGTGGACCTTATTACCATAAATCATTTATACAATTCGCTGTTCACTCCGAGTCAGCTGTCCAATTAGTCGAAACTACGGCTTTTCCACTTCGTAAATTTTACACCACTTTCTCACCCGTTACATCCTATACGGTCTTTTTCCGCTGCTTTATACCGTTCACGGCGGCAAGCTTAAATTTATTAAGTGCAGTCTAAGGAATCTGTCCACATTTTCAAAAGTGTGACCGTGCTCCAAAACCGCGTCCTTTCCATTTCGCATTTCTTCGATTATGCCCATCGGGGACGATAAGAAGAAATTGTCCGCTGACAAACCCAGGTCTATTTATTCACCACAAGGGCCCAAGAGTCCAAGAATTCCAAGCATTTCGGTGAAAACGCCTGCGCAGATTTCCGACGACTGTGCTACTCCATCCAAAGCCACAGTACAGCGCACAGCTAAAAATATGGCTGCTTCCGATCTAGCACTAGCCAAATTCATTTCGGTTTCTGTCCGCTTAAGCGAATTTTAGGCTCAGATTAACACTCCGGAATCCGCAGCTCCAACCGTCACGATGCTTAGCGTCCGTCGCGACCAAGTTCGACCCCTATGGGACAAGGTTGAAAAGGAATTCGACATCTGCTCAAAGTGCCTTGTGTCAGCAGGCGAAGCGGCAGCAGGCAACATGCCTATTCTCAGGGCTAAATACAGTTATTGCTATTCAGTCTATGAAAGGTGTGTTGCCCAGCTCGTTGATAAAATCGAGCAGGGCACGACTCAGTCCATCCCAGCCGCGAACGCTGCGCCCCAGGCCTACATTTCCTCTGGCTGTCGGTTGCCTCCATGCGATACAGAAGTTTTCGCAGGCGACTATCTTCGCTGGCCGACTTTCCGGGATCTTTTCACAGCCATTTATATCAATAATCCACGGCTCACTCCGGTTGAAAAGTTATTCCATTTAAATGCCAAACCAAGTGGCGACGCGCATGCCATCGTTTCGATTTCGCCTCTCACCAACGATTGTTGGTAAACAGTCAATTGAAAATACTGTTTAATGTGCAGTCGATACCACAGGAATCTGGGGCGGCCTTGAAAGTACTGCAAAGTACTGTTCAAGGTTGCTTGACTGCCTTAGAAATGTCAGGCATCAACATTGAGAACTGGGACTGCCTGCTGGTATATCTGTGTTCATCCAAGCCCCCGAAGATAACTCTCTCCTTATGGGAGCAGTCGCTCCATAAGAAAGCCGACATCCCGACATGGGTAGAGCTGAACACCTTCCTCACAGAACGTCATCGAACACTAGAGGCCATCGATGATGTGAGACCGTCCGTACCAATTCAGTCGCACTCCAAAGCGATGAACTCAAGTGGGCCCTCTAGAAAGCTAAATTCCTATGAGACGAAAGTGTCTCCAAAATCGAAAAGTTGCGACTTGTGCAACAAGGAAAACCATCCTGTCCGTGTATGTCCGCGTTTTCTCCAAATGTCGGTTGACGACCGGTCAGCCTACATTAAACGGAAGCAGTTATGCTTAAACTGTTTTGCAAAGGGACATCAGCTTCGTGAGTGCAAAAGAACGCACAATTGTTTTACTTGCCGTGGCCGGCATCACACGTTGTTGCACCGAAACAACCCCTTTTCCAGCAATTCGAGTCCTTCAAATCCTGCAAGGCCAATTTCTGCTAATCAGGCCAATTTCGTTCCAAATGAGCAAGCCGGTGTTCAAAATTATTTCGGCACGGACTCAAGAGCTATTCTTCTTGGCACTGCCGTAATAAATATTTCCCATCTTGGCACTAACTTTAAGGCACGCGCCCTGATCGACTCCGGATCAGAGGCGACATTCATAACCGAGCGACTGTTCAATCTAATTAGATTGCCATTCCAGGTGGTTCAAGCCCAAGTCTCAGGCTTAAACCAAACAGTATCCGCTCAGTCCAAGAAGCTCTGCAGTTTCACCATCCGATCTCCGACTAGGCCCGCGTTGCAGTTGGAGACGACGGCCTATGTCCTGCCTTCCTACCCAATTCTGCAAAATTTCCCTCGGAATCTTCCCGATTTCCCACTGGCGGATCCAAAATTCTATGAGAGCGCACAAATAGATGTCTTTATCGGAGCCGACATTCTGCCTTCGGTGCTTCTGAGTGGAGCAAAAACCAACATCTGTGGCTCTCTCTTGGGGCAAGAGACCATTTTCGGCTGGGTACTAACTGGGCCAGTGTCAGCCTCAGCACAAAGCAGAATTTCCTCCTTTTCGACGCAGATCTCCCACGCGTAAGATAATTCACTGGACAAACTACTCACAAAATTTTGGGAGGTGGAGGATATACCAATAAAGTTGGTAAAAGAGTCCGATTCCATGTGCGAGAAGAATTTCCTTCAAACAACCACGAGAAACGAGTGCGGCAAATATGTCGTTACTCTGCCTTTTCGCGACCCAGAACATATCGGTTCCGGGCTAGGGCATTCCAGGACTTTCGCGTTGGCTCAGTTTTTAAGAAATGAGCAGCGTCTGAAAAGAGATGAGGCCTTAAAAGCGAGATACGATTCGGTGATCCAGGAATATCTCGACTTAAAGCACATGCGACAAGTTCTTCCTACCCATGATTGCAACGCCTATTATATGCCACATCACGCCGTCTTAAAACCGGAGAGCGTAACTACTAAACTCCGTGTAGTATTCAATGCCTCCAGCCCTTCATCGAATGGTACCAGTTTAAAAGATATCCTTCATGCTGGCCCTGTCTTACAGTCCGACTTGACCATTCAAATTCTGAAGTGGCGCTATTTCCGATACGTGTTTAGCGCCGATATCGAAAAAATGTATCGGCAGATCTGGGTAGATCCGAAGCACACTTCATTCCAACGAATACTTTTCCGAAACAATAGAGGGGAACTCAGAGATTTCGAATTGAAAACAGTAACCTTTGCAGTCAATTCCGCGCCTTTCCTGGCCATCCGAGTACTGCAGCAGCTAGGAGCTGACGTAGAACTCAGCCATCCAAAAGCTAGCAATATTGCATGTATGTGGATGATGTTTAGCCGGAGCGGACTCCACGGAAGAAGCTCAGCTCAAGGCGCACGAGCTCCGAGACGCTCTGAATTCCGCCGGATTTCCATTGAGGAAATGGACCTCCAACCAAAAGGAAGTTTTAGCAGCCATTCAGAGCGACCATCTATTAAATACTGATTTTCTCGAGACCGATGCAGAAAGCACTGCCAAAACCCTCGGTATTCGCTGGAAGGCAACCTCCGACGAATTCTTCTTCGTTCCGCCAGAGTTGGCTATTGAAACGTCCTTTACAAAACGCCAAGTCCTGTCCCAAATTGCCAAATTGTTCGACCCTGCAGGCTGGTTAGCGCCGTTTATCGTTCGAGCTAAAATTTTCATGCAGGAGATTTGGCTACAGGAGCTTGGGTGGGACGAAAACATTCCAATTGAGCTTTCTCAGCGATGGCTTAATTTTCTCCAAAGTTATTCGGTTTTAGAGCAGATACGCAACCCACGCTGGCTCTCGTTTCATCCAGATTTCAAAAAAGGCTTATGGGGCGGCAATATATGTCCGTGTAGAAGTGGGCAGCACCATTATGGTGCAACTCCTAACCGCGAAAACCCGGGTAACAGTCAAAACGGTTTCGCTCCCAAGACTGGAGCTGTGCGGAGCGTTATTGCTTTCCGAAATGGCTGCAGCCATCATTCCGCAGATGCCTACGATCAACTCCGAACTTTACTGCTGGACGGACTCCACAATAGTGCTTTCATGGTTAAGCACGCCAGCGTGCCAGTGGACCACATTTGTAGCCAATAGGGTACCGAAGATCGCCCAGGCTACAAAAACAGAGAATTCGTCTCATGTTCAATCTGAGCATAATCCAGCAGACCTGGCAAGTAGAGGAGTTTCCCTCCAAGATCTAGCCGATAGCCAGTTATGGTGGCACGAGCCGACTTGGTTGCAAAATCCACGCAACCAATGGCCAACTCAGGTCGACAACGCTCCGGTGACCGACCTAGAGAAGCGTGCTCTGAAAGTCCATCTCGCAAAAGCTCCATCTGAAGAGTTGTTGGCACGTTTTTCCAAGCTTGAGAAAGCTCTACGGGTCCTTGCTTATGTTCATCGCTTCATACAGAGGTGCAGGAAGCAGACATCTCCATCTGATGTGCATTTGCTGGCCACTGAAATCGCCGCCGCCGAGCGGTTCCTGATTTCGAACACTCAGCGCAGAGATTTCCCTGTGGAATATCACTGCCTAAGTGCAAAGCGTCCAGTGCCAAGGGCGTGCGGCCGTGTGGCGGCTTCCGAAAGCCTTCAATACAATGAACGGCATCCAGTGATTCTTCCGTATAACTGCCTGCTTTCTCGCCTCCTTGCGAATTTCACACATCGCATAACTCTCCATGGGGGTAACCAGTTAATGGTGCGCCTCATCCGGTCGAAATAGTGGATTCCGAGAATTAAGAACCTGATGAAAGCAGTAGTAAATTCGTGCAAAGTATGTGTGATCCACAAAAAGCGGTTGCAAAGCCAACTGATGGGTGTCCTGCCCAAAGAAAGAGCATCTCCCGACCATTCACGTACACTGGCATGAATTACGCCGGTCCGTTCGATATAAAGAACTATACGGGAAGAGCATGTCTTATTACAAGGGGGTATGTGTTAGTTTTCGTTTGTTTCTCCACCAAGGCCATCCATTTAGAGCCTACATCTGACTTAACGACCGAAAAGTTTCTTGCCGCTTTCGCTCGTTTTGTATCCTGAAGAGGGTGTCCACGTCAAGTCCAGTCAGACAATGGCAAAACCTTTGTTGGCGCTGCCACCCTGCTTTCCCGCGATTTCCTTCAAGCCGTAAAAGAGTCGGTGACGAATGCCTATAGTCATCAAGAGATGCAATGGCAATTTATTCCTCCGGGGGCACCCCATATGGGAGGCCTTTGGGAAGCAGGCGTAAAAAGTTTTAAGACGCTATTTTACAAATGCACTGCCACACGAAAGTACACGTTCGAAGAGCTCTCCAGAAGAAGCCTTAACTCCAGGCCGCTCTCTCCTATGTCTGAGGATCCGACAGATTTGCTGGCTCTGACGCCAGGTCATTTCCTTGTCGGGGGACACCTTATGTCCACGGTGGAACCCGAAGTAAAGGGAGAAACGAAATCCATTCTTAATCGGTGGCAGCACTTGAAGGCTCTCCATCAGCAGTTCTGTGTGCGATGGAAAGAAGAGTACCTCAAAGAACTCCACAAGCGCACTAAATGGCAGGCCCCGCCCAAAAATCTCCGCATCGATGACAGGGTCGTCATCAGGGACGACAACTTACCTCTAATGAGTGGCGGCTCGGCAGAATTGAATCTGTCTTCCCAGGAGCCGACGGCAACGTCCGTGTAGTAAATATCCGTACTGCACGTGGAGTTGTTAAACGTCCAGTGGCAAAAGTGGTGCTTTTGCCGACGGAGTCTTCCGAATCTCCACAATAAATAGGCGCGCCTCTCGTCCTTAGTTGTAGTTCACTATCACTAATCATCCATTCTTTTTCATTTCGTTTTCGATCTCCTTTCGCCATTCAACTACCCGCAGCATGGCCCCTCGTCAACGAAACGAACGCAGTGCGCGTGCCTTGGAGAGCAGACGTACCCGAGGTACTCAATCCTACCGTTGCCGAGTCTGCCGCGGTATCTATCCTCTTCGGAAGTGCGCGAGGTTCCTAAAGCTCAGCGCTGAAAAGCGTCTGCGAGCAGTCCTCATTAACAAATACTGCGCCAATTGCCTCGCTCACGAGCATTCCACGGGAGACTGCCGAAGCGGTGATCGTTGCAAGAAGTGCGACCGATCCCACCACACGCTGCTCCACATGCACGAGCTGGTTAGCTCGTCGTCGCGGTCGCGAGCGCGCTCGCGTCTCCTCCCGGTGCCAACTCGGCAAGCAGCTTCGGCCTCGTCCCAGCGTTCCCGCCGGCAAATTCCACCAACTCAGCTTAGGAGTTCACCGACACGACGCCCGGAATCGACCACGCCAGGCCCATCGCTCGCGTCGCTACTGCAACGCCACAGCGTGAACATCCTTCCGACAGCGCTGGTCAAGTTGCAGACCGGGACGCAGACCTTCGAGACCGCAGCACTCATCGATCCGTGCACCCCCATGAGCTGCATCGACGCTTCGTTGGCGTCAGCCTTTAAGCTGCCGATGACCAGTGTTGGCGACGAGAAGGTCTGCACGACGACGATTCGTTCCAGGGTCGACGCGGGAACGAAGCTGGAGGTCGTGCTCAAGATCGAGCCCAGTGTGCGGATCCGCACACCTGTCCGTGCATTGAGCGACACAGTGGTGTCCAAATTCCGGGACATCCTGCTGGCTGATGACCAGTTCCATCGGCCTGCTACCGTCTCCATGGTCTTGGGAGCAGATGTTTATCCAAAGGTCATCGAATCCGGATTCCTGACCTTCGACGAGGGAATGCCGGTCGCCCAGAAAACTGTTTTTGCGTGGATCGTGTCCAGTGCCTGCAGCCTGCCGTAGGATGGCTCTGTTGCAACCCCAGTGATTGCAAGGGGGGCGGAATGTTCAAGTTACGGGGTTTGGACTGTAACCCGCTCTACGCTCACGCTCACGCTCTCTTGCTCTTCACCACAGAGTCTCCGCTGCGCTTGGGAGAGCCTAACTAATTAGAATAAGCACCAGTGTCAAAACTACTACCTACGAATAAACATACGCCCGGTCGCGCCCGCGCAATAAATAAAAATCAAGTGTTCGCCCTTTCGAGTGTTTTTCTTTTCAGCAACACCACAAAATTCCAGGATAGCAACCCCCGTTCGAGCCAACAGAGGTAGTTGTTGAGGCAGGATTCTGGTTAGCTCGTGGTCCGCTTCCGTTGACTCTCGCCTTGGCCTGACGCTAGAACGGTTGTTGGATTCGTAATCTGCGCCCGTTGACTCTCGCCCTGACCTGACGCTAGAACGGTTACCGAGCCTAGTCCGTTCTCAGGTGCTGCCATTCTCAACGTCCTTACTTACTTACTTACTCTTCCCTGGTGGTGGTTGTCCAGGCAACATTCTGGTCCGCTGACTCTCGCCTCGGCCTGACGCTAGAACGGCTGCCGAACCTCGTCCGTTCTCAGGTGTTGTCGTTCTCCTGCCTGCTTTTCCTTTTTTCTTCCGATGGACCCGCATCCACGTTCTCGTCATCATTGTCCTCCCGATCCTGCTGCTTTAGGTCGCTGACGTGTACCGTGCGTTCCTTTTTGTTCTTCCGGTGGCGAATCTTACATATCACTGGCGATACGAAATCCACAATTTGGTACGGCCCATCGAACCTCGGAGCTAGTTTGGCCGCAAACCTATGTGGGATTGGAGTAAGTTGGCATTATCATGCAGCCTAGATGTTTGGGAGTGCACACACTGTTTCCTATATCAGCCAGATCCTAACAGCATTGCCAACAGTCTCTCTCTCCCATGGTGTCTCTGAAGTAATTCAGTCGCTGCAGAATTTTTAACGAAGTCAGTCGATGCGTTTATTAGTGCGAGAGTCGTAGTTCTTTTCATTTTTATAATTATTAATTTCAAACTTTGTGAACAATACCCAAAATAATAAACTTAATTTGTATTATCCCTACAAATTATTGGGGGCTCAACCGGGATCGTTCAAAGAATAAAATTAATAAAAGTGCATTAACACTAACGAATTTGAGAGAACGAAGGAGAAGAGAAACTGGCGTGCGACAATTCGACGAAGCAAAACTGGAGCAAATTCTGGATCTTTTCTCGACAAAGAATAGACCCTTTGAAAGAATATTTAAGTGACGGTTGCAACGACGACGCAAGAGCAACGGTGAGACTAGTAGAAAGTCTTTCGACGTGCACATGAAAGTTCTTGGGCATTTTGAAGACGTGTCGAAACAAGAATTTTTCGTGGTGAAATTCCGTATGGAAGAGCGGATAGAGCTGGCGAAAGAAACGACGAATTTCAAAGGAACGACAACGAGAGGATAACGACAAAGAGAGGATAACGACAACGAGAGGATAACGACAACGAGAGGATAACGACAACGAGAAGACAACGACAAAGACAAACCAAATAAAAAAGGAAACAGTAAACGAGTAGAGGAGATCATACGACGCAAAAACAAGAGAAGCATCGACGGCGTGAAAAAATACGTGCATTTCGACGGGAACGACGAAGAAATAAAAACAGCAGCAGAGACGCAAATAGAGGCAAGACTTGAGCTGGCAATATTGCATCAATTAGTTTTGCACAGCGACGAGTATATGAGTACATATTTTTGAACAAAACGACGAAATAACGAAGAGCAGGAGCAGCGGCGGCGACGTAAGAGCAATCGACGACGTGATCCGTAACGCAATACGGAGCGAGGTTACGGCGAAGACGAATTTCGCAACGCAGAAGAACTTAAATACGACGACATTGAAGAGACGAGAAGTGCGGCGGAAGAGAGTCGTAACAACTGGTTGGGTAAGCGAGAGGCTGCGCATTTAACAAATTGGTTTTAAAAACTGTTTAACATTGTTTAATATTTTTGAATTCATTGTTTAACATTTAAATTAATTTGTAAACGGCTCACGCACTAACATGGATGCTAGACAAATTCTCGAATTGACCGTGCCTTTTTTAAAAGCAAAATTAACGGAATTGGGTTTGGATACCAATGGGCGAAAGAGAGCTTTGCAGGACAGATTATTTGAACACTATGGCATAGATGCGGGCGGTGAGGATGAGAATGCAGTAAGTGTTTCGGGTTCATCTAATTATCAAGATGTTAGTCACCACGTAGGCTCGAGATTTACTCTACGCGATGTCCAAGACAGCATTTCATCATTTTCTGGCTCAGACCACGAAGACGTCAATCATTGGTTGTCTGAGTTCGAAGACGTTGCAGTAACCGTAGGCTGGGACAATTTGCAAAGATTTATCTATGCTAAACAACTTTTGACCGGAGCCGCCAAGCTTTATATCAAAAGCACAAACCGAATTAGAGGGTGGGTCGAGTTACAGCGCGCGTTAAAAGATGAGTTCGGCAAAAAATTATGCTCGGCTGAGATTCATAAGCTTCTGCGGCAAAGGCAAAAACAACCAAAAGAGACATGCATTGAGTTTTTGTACAGCATGATGGAGATCAGCAAATCGATAAATCTTGATAAGGAGAGCTTAGTTTCTTATGTTGTAGAAGGCATGGATAAATAAGGCTGGGCTGTATCGCGCAAAAACTATCAGAGAGCTAAAGGACGAAATTTCTATTTACGAAGAGATAAAGGGAAAAGGAATTAATAAGGAAATTGTTAAGAAAGAGGTGGCAGTGAAACAAGCACAGAGTAATGGCCAGAGAAAATGCTTTAAGTGCAACAGTGAAGGCCACATTGCCAGAGATTGTAAGGACGACGTAGTTTGCTATCATTGCAACCAGAAAGGGCACATATCCAAGAACTGCGCGGAAAAGAGAAATAATGTTGTCGTCAAGAATGAGAAAGCGAATGTCCTGGAAGTCAATGTTGAAAAAGGCTCAATATATAAAATGATAGTAGCAAATGGTTTGACATTCGTAGCGATGATCGATTCGGGATGCGACTTGTGCTTGATGAGGGAGGATATTTTCAGAAGCTTTGAGGATTTAAGGATGAAGCCTATATTTAAACATCTGAGAGGCATTGGCAAAGGTGAGCTAAGGACAATAGGATGATGTGCTCCAATGTATCGATGTCGTGTTCAGTTCGAAGGGGGTCTTATTTAAAGAAAAAGAAAAGGATTTCGCTACGGCATTCAAAGGAATGCGTGTCACTGAGATCATCGATGAGTCCTCCGTGCTCGACAAAATCGATCTATCTCACCTGGAAAGTCAGAACTAAGTAGAAATCTATTAAGATAAACAGTAAATCATGCGTCTCCAGTAATATGAAATCATATGAAACGATGTACCGTTATCACGACCACGACGAATTCGTACGAAAAAATTCATAAAAAGGCAAGACTGCTCAGAAAAATACAAGTTCAAGTATGCATCGCTGTATATCTCAAAAAAGATGAAAAATTTGTGATATCAAAAAAAAAATATGAAAAATTCAATGACTATAGACGATTCTGATAATCAGGTCGAAAATCTTTACCACTCTCGACATGATGAACGGATTTTTCCAAGTGCCGATCGACGAAGATTCAAGGAAGTTCACAGCATTCGTGACTCACAACGGACAGTATGAGTTTACGCATGTTCCATTTGGCATCTCAAATTCCCCAGCTGTGTTTTGTCGTTATGTTTCAGCAGTCTTGCGAGAACTCATTCAAAATCAGACAATCGTAGTATACATGGACGATATAATCGTACCAAGCAAGGACGAGAACGATGGAATCAAGGCTTTGGAAATCGTATTGAGCGCACCGTCGAAGGCAGGTTTGCGAATTAAGTGGGAGAAAGCACAGATTTTGAAAAGCAGAATCAACTTCTTAGGCTATACGATTGAGAATGGAACCATATCCCCAAATGACGAGAAAATCAAAGCTGTTGTTAACTTTCCAATCCCTCAAAGCAGGCAAGCTTTGCAGAGGTACTTGGGCTTAACGTCATACATGCGACGCTTTATCAAAGACTATGCCTTGGCAGCAAAGCCTTTGAGTGACATGCTTCGAAAGGAAGGCAATCAGAAGAACGATAGGAACCTCGTGATGACTGAGTTGGGTATCAACCACTTAAAACAACTATTGGTATCAGCACCAGTACTGAAACTGTTTGACCCTTTAGCTGTTACAGAAGTACCTTCAGATGCGAGTAAATATGGCTTTGGCGGCGTTTTGATGCAGAAGGACCCAGATGATCAGCAATTTCACCCGATTGAATTTATGAGCCGCAAAACAAACAATTGTGAGGAGAAATACAGTTCCTATGAGCTCGAGGTTTTAGCCATTGTGAATGCGTTGAAAAAATGGAGAGTGTACTTGTTGGGAAAGCCGTTCACAGTGGTCACAGACTGCAACGCTTTTGCAATGACCATCAAAAAAGACGATCTGCCTCCTAGAGTTGCAAGATGGGCAATGTCATTGCAGGAATTCGAGTATAAAGTGGAGCACCGAGACGGAACGAAGATGAGACACGTAGATGCACTCAGCCGTTTGTCGTGCTTTCTTATAGCGGATTCCACAAAATCACGCTTGATCGAAGCACAGAACAGGGACAACTGGATAAAAGCCGTCAAAGTTATATTGGCAAGTAATAAGGAGCACGACGATTTTTATATAAAAAATAATATCCTTTGCAAGGATCCAGTAAATGAGCTGATAGTTGTTCCCGACTCGATGGTAGATGAAATCATTGCTACAGCACACAAAGAGGGTCACTTCGGAATTAAAAAAACCAGAGATATTTTGGAGAAGTCCTATTACATTCCAGGAATTCTGCCTAAAGTAGAAAGAGTGGTTAGAGCATGTGTAGAGTGCCTGATCATTGACTCTAAGCGCGGAAAAAAGGAGGGATTACTATCGCCGATCGACAAGGCTCAAGAACCACTCGGAACCTACCACATCGACCACATTGGCCCACTTACCGATACAAAAAAGAAGTATAACCACATATTAGCAGTCGTGGATGGTTTTTCTAAATTTGTTTGGCTTTATCCAACAAAGTCAACAGGAACAGATGAGGTTATAGAAAATCTCGAGAAGCAAGCAGCAGTTTTTGGGAACCCTCGCAGAATAGTTACGGACAGAGGAACCGCATTCACTTCAGGATCCTTTACTGAATATTGCAATCGCGAAAGCATTCAACTGCGACAGGTATTCCCAGAGGCAATGGACAAGTCGAACGAATACACAAAATTGTCATCCCGATGCTCGGTAAAATGTGTCAAGAAAACCCAGTAAATTGGTATCGCCACGTAGACAGAGTTCAACAAATTATAAACAATACTCCACCTCGAACCACTAAGTATAGTCCATTTAGAATTTTGACAGGATTGAATATGAGACTTAAGCTGAATGATTTAAAAGACCTAATAGACGACTTAGAACTAGAAGAATTGAACGATGAGAGGGAAGAGATTCGAAAGAAAGCACAGGAAAACATAGAAAAAGTGCAGCAAGAGAATAGGAAAAACTTTAATGAGAAAAGAAAGGTTGAAAATGAATATGAAGAAGGAGATTTGGTAGCCATTAAGAGAACACAGTATGGAACAGGAATGAAACTTCGGCCAAAATTTTTCGGTCCGTATAAAATTACAAAAAAACTAAACCACGGTCGCTATGAAGTAATAAAGGAAGGGAATCAGGAAGGGCTAAAAACAACAACGACTGCAGCCGAATATATAAAAAAATGGAGTTCATTCAGGGGCGAATGAATATTCAGGATGGCCGATTGTGGGATTGGAGTAAGTTGGCATTATCATGCAGCCTAGATGTTTGGGAGTGCACACACTGTTTCCTATATCAGCCAGATCCTAACAGCATTGCCAACAGTCTCTCTCTGAAGTAATTCAGTCGCTGCAGAATTTTTAACGAAGTCAGTCGATGCGTTTATTAGTGCGAGAGTCGTAGTTCTTTTCATTTTTATAATTATTAATTTCAAACTTTGTGAACAATACCCAAAATAATTAACCTAATTTGTATTATCCCTACACCTATTAGCCGCTTTTGATAAATGGTGCTCACACCACTTTACCAATCCTCGGCTTCCACTGTCTTCTCCGCAGGTTGTAATGCAACGAAATCGCCCAGGGCTCTTCCGGGATCTGTGTCAACATCTTTCCCGCCGCCTGCCGCTGATTCGGTTTGAACCTTGCGCAGTCCTCGCATTTTCGAACGTAGGCCCTTGTGTCTCTGTGCATTCCTGGCCAATAGTACCGGGCTGCAAGCCACGCAATCGTTTTCCGACTGCCTACATGACCGGCTGCCGGGGAATTGTGGTTTTCGCGCAGGACAGTTTCCCTCAGCTGCCGCGGAACACATAGCTTCCAATTCACTACATCTTCGTTTCCTGTTCTGTGACCTTCTGAGACCGACTCTGGCAGTGGCTGCCTCGATAATGCATCTGCTACCACGTTCAACTGGCTTACAAGTCATACTGCTGCAGCTCCAACGCCCATCTGGCTATTCTTCCCGAAGGGCTTTCTATGTTGTTCAGCTACTTCAGTGCCATATGATCCGTCACTACCTTAAAGTGGTAGCCCTCCAGGTATGGCTTCAGCTTCCGAATAGCCCACACAATTGCCAAGCACTCCTTCTCTGTTGTTGAGTAGTTTTTCTCGGCTCCGTTTAGGGTCCGGCTGGAGTATGAAATGACCTTTTCGCCATCTTTTGTGTCCTGTGTGAGGATCGCGCCAATCCCGCAGTCACTGGCGTCCGTTTGCAGGATGAACATTTTTCCGAAATCAGGGCACGCCATGACTGCATCGGTAACTAGTCTGACTTTTACCTCCTCGAATGTTTGCTGGTGGTCCTGTGACCATGTTGACTTGGTACCCTTGCGGAGGAGGTCGTTGAGTGGCCTTACGATGCGCGCGAAATCCGGCACGAAACGTCGGTACCAAGATGCGACTGCAAGGTATTGTCTCAGCTCGCGGACTGATGACGGTGGTTCTAGCTGGGCTATGACCGCTACCTTCTCTGGGTCCGTGCCTATCCCTTGGCTTGTGACGCGGTGCCCTAGGTACAGCAGTTCTTGCTTGAAGAACTGGCATTTCTCCGGGTTAATTCTTGGGTTAGCGCTCTTCAACCGACGGAACACTTCCCTGAGGTTTCTTGTGTGTTCCTCTAGAGTGCGGCCAATCACGATGATGTCATCTTGATACGCAAATGCATGTGGTGACATTTCCGGTCTAATCACCTGATCCAGGGCTCGTTGAAACGTGGCCGACGCGGAGTGTAACCCAAACGTCATCACTCTCCATTGGAACAGACCTTTCCCTGGGGCCGTGAAGCCTCGGCTTGACTCGTCCAACGGTATTTGCCAATACCCATCTTTGAGGTCCAGGCTGCTTATGAAGCGCGCCTCCCTTAGTTGGACGAGGATGTAGTTTATCCGTGGCATCGGGTAGGCATCCTTTATGGATTTTGCATTTATCTGCCTGAAGTCCACGCATAGTCTTCATTTTCCCGTTTTCTCCTTTACCATGACTATGGGTGAGCTGTACGGGCTCCTTGAATGCTCTATCATTCCTTTCTCCAGAAGTTCATCCACTTTTGCATTGATCTCCCCTTGAATCTTTGGATTCTTGGGGTAGTATCTCTGCTTAATTGGTTTATTGTCCTTCATGGTTATCGTGTGCTCGATATCGATGTCGTCATTGACTCGGACTCTGTTCAGATTGACTCGCCCGCCGCCACTATGCGACCCCCTCGACCCCGTGCCTCTGCCGATTTCATGACCGGCGCACATGACCTCGGCCCCGACTTGCGTGAGGAAGTTCCACCCCAGCACCAACGCATCCACTATCCCTGGTAATATTAGCAGGCTCATGACGAGTTGCCTGTTACCGAACTCCACTCCTATTTCGAGCTTTGCGTTGATTTCGCCGCACCTTCCATCTGCCAACCTAACCTGCCGTCGTATCCTTGTAATCGCTCCACGGGCAGCCAGCTTGTCCGCCAGCTCTTCACTTATGAAGCTTGCTGTTGCCCCGGTGTCGATCGTGGCCTTGTACGTGTCCCCACCGATCGTTACCGCTGCGGACAACTGCTGCTCCTCTTCGATTAATTTTCCAGTTAGTTTGGAGAGGCGGCACCCTGCGACCCCTGACACCCTGCGATCGCTGCCCATTTCCCGCTCTCTGGCAGCATTCCGAACTTCGGACTCCTATTTTCCGCACATCCAGCAGAACAGCAGCCTCTGTTGTCGGCAGCCTCTTGCCCAATGGTCGGGTCCACCGCACCTGCGACAAGCTTCTTGTGGATTGGCCACATGGGTTGGGTGTTGACCCGAGTTGCCCACAAGAGTCGTTCCAGTGTGTCTCTGGGTGGTGACTGGCGGCCTCCATAAGGTTGTGTTATGACGCCCAGGCTGACCCGGGGTATATCGTGCCCACTGTTCCTGGGACTGCGTGCCTAGCTCTCCTGAGTCGTCACACCTTCTACACGTGACGTGTGTTGCGGCAGGGGCTTTGTTGCGGCTGTATTTGTGCTCTTCCGCAAAGGCTTCCCGTTCCGTGTGCAGTTCCTCGTACTCATCTGCTAGGATCATGAGAGCCTCTAGGTCGTCCACGTGGTAGGATCTCAATGCTATTCAGAGGTCTGGCGTACAGTTCTCCTTGATGAGCTCCAGCGTTTCCTTCTTCCCATACCCAAGGGGTCTTATCAGGGTCTGCATCTCGACCATGTAGTCTTTGAATGCCTCCCTAAACCCTTGCTTCCTTTGTCTCGCCTTGCCCGCGAGCTTCGTGAAATATCCCCTGGGCAGGAAATACGTCTGGAAACTGTCTATGAACTCGGCCCAAGTCCTCCAGTGCCTGTTGTTGGCTATGTACCACTTCAGAGCCTTTCCCTGCATTAATTCCGGCATGGCTCGGGGAATCATGTTCAGGTCCAAACCGTACGTGTTTGCGGACTACTCCACCTGCTCCAGGAATTCGAGGGGTTTTTCTTCTCCGTCGAAGCGAAAAGACCACTCTCTTACTTGCTTCGCTACTTTTGCGTAGTCCGACTGGCTGGGCCTGGGTCTTTCTGGACTTGGTCTCCTTTCCCTGCTCGTCTCTCTCCGTTGACCTTCTCGAATCATCTCCTCCATGTTCAGACTTGCGATTAAGTCTTCACCCTCGGGGTTCGTAAGCTTTACGCTTGGATCTGGTATGTCTGGATATGCTGCCTCCAACTCTGTCCAGACTGCTGCGAGTTTCGGGTCGTTTTCCGTCTCTGCGTAGTACTCCGCTAGGGCCTTTCGCATGTCCTCTGTCCTTCCGGACAGCGATATGCGCAACCTCTGTGCGACATAAAAGAAATCTTCCTTTTTAAGACGGTAGATCCAACTTCTACCCATACTGCTTTAGTTGTGTATACTGCCGGGATAATCAAGTTATTTGGGCGCCAGATGTAACGAACTGATTTTGTTTGTCGGCTCGCTACGGAATACGTGCGGCTAGCTCAGTAGATTTTGTGTGTTCGTCCCACCAAATTTATAATATAACGTGATTACCCGGTTACCAGTAATAACACTTGCAGATTTGTCTCTTGGGTCTTTATTTGTACTTAGTTTACAATGTAATTTGATTGTCGAGACGTCTCTGCTCTCCCGTCGTAGAGTCGGACCCTCGCCTGGTACTGCCGCGGATGCACGTGTGCGGGTGGCGAGAAGAAAGGCCAAGGGTTTAGGGAAGCGTCACCGTTCTCAGACTAGGGTGAACAATTAGCAGGCTCTCAAAGGCATACGCATGGCTAGCCACAACCTCTTGTCCCTTGCTCTATCCCGGCCGGTCCCGCCGGACGCCTGTTCAGTTCCTACCGACGCACCGCGCTATCGGCCCGCAGTCATTGTAGCAAGACGCTCAGTGAAAGACGAACCTACCTTTTCCACCCTACCTTTTCTCTCCTGCCGGTGCGGTCGGACCTGGGTGGTCTGCTCGGCGGCCTCGTTCCGCTATCTCGCCGCTCTTGTCGTCCTGGGTGGCGCGGACCTTCGCTGTTGGGCGCTCGTCACTTGGGCTGAGAATTGTTGTCGTACGCAGACTCACAGAAGCTAACGGCTAACGGCCCAAGGTAAACGCCTGTGGAACAGCAACACGCCAACCCCACGTCTGTTCGGACTGGTGGCGCCGGTACCACGCCTGCTTGGATCGCACGGACACACCAGGCTATCGCCTGGTGCAAGTACGCGGTCTCCTACACAGTCCACCGGGTCTACACCACAATCCCTGCCACTTTTCTGGTGCCCTCCTTGGTTTGGCTTCGCCTGTTGAATGAGTCTCCAAACTTTCTTTCTCCAGTTTCAGAGTCTCCAAACTCTCCCCTCTCAGAGTCTCCAAGCTCTCTCTCTCCAGTTCATAGTCTCCAAACTCTCTTTCTCCAGTTCCGCACTGCCGTTACTACGCGTTGATTTTTTGCGTAACTGGCAACGGCAGGCCCTCCTCATGCGATCACTATCCGCATTTGTGCGGAGTTTTAACTCCTCACAATATGACTGAGCTCATTATCATTTCCAACGACCGTGGTTAACGCTGCCAGAAAATCCTGTCAATCAGAATAATATGCATGAAAACGAGCCATTTTCAGAAATCGATGCCTGCGCCCAATCAAACGCCATAGTGAAAGTGCGAATTCTCAGGGTCTCATGGTCTCGAATTGTTCGTTTTGGTGTAAAACTTACTTTTGTAAAGTTTTAGCCCGATCGGATAATGTTTAGAGGCGCCTTTCTCAACCAAAAGTTTGATATAGGAATTTTTGGTTAAAATGTTATATTTTTGGGTTAATGTTCTGTTATTTTTGTAAGCATTTACGGTTTTAGGTCGTAAATTGCTCTAAGCAACTTTATTATAAGTAGTTCGTTTAGTTTTCTTTTTTTAAAATGCTTTTAACTATACAAATTGGTTAAGAATTGGCGGTTTTACCGCATTTCATTGAGTATTTTCCAAGTATCGAATATCGATAACTCCAATCATTGTGTGAACACAAAATCTGTGCAACTCTTTTACAATTTTAACCGGGACTTAACGTGTAAAGTGTGTTCGAATCAAAATGTCCTAATCGCGTTCAAGTGATGTAATATTTTTACTTGGCCACGACTCTCCTCATATTCTGGGATCGAAATTACCAAGCATAAGGCGAGTTATGCGTGTTTTCTTTTACAACCATTAGACTGTGCCCAAAAGCGCGGGACTCGCCGTGAAAGAAGCAGCTACGTTTTGGTCGAAATCCCGAATCCCTATCCGCCATGAATACCATTGTATTAATAAGTTGGAAAAACTTTTTGACGAGTGGAAAAATCTCAGCAAGAATAAAAACAAAACAAGAGCCAAACAATTTGGACAATTGAAGAGGATAAAAAATTCCGTGAAATGCAACGACAGAATGGACGTTAGGGTCATTTAGGTGGCTTAGATGTATCACTGGCAAAGATAGGCGGAAGGAACCACGAGAAAAAAAGGAACGAGCTCGCAAGTGCAGAGAAACCAATTGTGTTGGTAATAGTGCAGACAAAGGTGGCCATGTTGATTTATTTTACGGGATCTTTAAATAATAACAAAGATTGTATTATAGATTGTATTAGATCTTCTGAAAGTAACAACAACAGTGATGCTTTGTCTGCTGTTCAACAAGATATAGACATTTCAAGTTCAGATTTAGAATTATCCCCTATTAAAAGAGGCAGGTAAAGCTTTTTAACATCCCGAGTTCTTTCATCGTTGGACAAATGTCAGATTTCCAATAATGCAGCTATGCATTTGATTTCTGCGGTTGTTCAAGCTTTGGGTCATGATGTCGACGAATACGCATTCAATACCAGAACTTTGCAGCGGCTGCGAGAAGATAATAGGAAAAAACAAGATAGAACGCTACAGTCGGATTCCCCGACTATCTGATACCCGTTACTCAACTAGTGAAAGTGCGAAGAGAAATTACAACACTGACCGTTTTGGCGGTTTGTGGACGTTTGAGTCGGCGCGGCAAAAAGATTTTTGGTATATAGAGTTAAATTTACAAGACGAACAAAAATGTGAAAAAATTTCACAACGTTTTTCAAAAGTATGGGCGTGGCAGTTTTTGGCGGTTTGTGGGCGTAAGCGTTGGCGTGGCAAAAAGTTTTTCTGCAGATCAATAGAAATTGACAGTACTAATAAAAAATGAAAAAGTATCAAAACATTTTTCAAAAGTGTGGGCGTGGCAGTTTTCGGCGGTTTGTGGGCCTTTGGTGCGGGCGTGGCAAAAAGTTTTTCTGCAGATTAATGGAAATTTACAATTCTAATAAGAAAATGGAAAAATATCAAAACATTTTTCAAAAATGTGGGCGTGGCAGTTTTGGGCGGTTTGTGGGCGTTATAGTGGGCGTGGCAACATGAATCGACAAACTTGCGCTGCGTCTATGTCTCTGGAGTCTGTATGCTTATTCTCAACTTTCTAGCATTTATAGTTCCTGAGATCTCAACGTTCATACGGACGGACAAGCAGACTCGGCTATTGATCCTGATTAAGAATATATATACTTTATATGGTCGGAAACGCTTCCTTCTCCCTGTTACATACTTTTCAACGAATCTAGTATACCCTTTTACTCTACGAGTAACGGGTATAAGAATCTGAGTCAGCGAAGAAAAGCTGTAAAGATTTGGTAATTACCTTGCAACTCTTTCATCATTTGAAAAAGATGATTTTGGCATTTTAACTGTTAATTTTAGATGACTGCAGTGGTACATTGGGATGGAAAAATGATCATAGATCCATCGAAGTGGCATGATCACGAAGACTCAAATAATGCTGTTGAAATTGCACGAAAATTAAAAGTTGTTAATGATATTGCAGAGCGTGGCGTAAAACTAATGCAAGATTAAAACAAGAAACTAACAACTAAAGAGCTCGAATATCAAAAATTATTACAAGTTGTCAAGAGTATACAGAGAGTATTACAAATTAATTAAAAATAAAAATGGTGGAATATGCAATACATAGTTAAACTACTTTGGTCAACCCTAGTATAGGAGCTTAATGTCATACTTATAAGTGTATATAAATAGCAGTTAAATAAAGCTTTCCTTCTTCTGTTCTTGGAGTCCAACTTAAATCTACTTATTCTGCGGCTCACTTGGTTCTATCAAAATCCAATAGGTTATGGGCCCAGAACCCTTAGCAGAAAAGAACTTAATTTGGAACCTGTCCGAGATAATTCTCATATGTTGAGAGAAGCCGATTATTACTGTGTGTATTGATCGTTAAACTAAATAAAATAAAAGAAACGTAAAATGAGTCTTACGTATAATATAGACAAATTGGGTGAGTCCAATTATGACTCGTGGTGTGTGCAGATGAAAAGTGTATTGGTGCATCAAGAACTGTGGTCAGTGATTTCGGAAGAAAAATTAGAAGAAGACGCCAATTACAAACTAAAAGATCAAAAGGCCTTAGCTGCAATTACGCTATCGGTTAAAACAAGTGAACATAAAAAATGTCAATCTGCCAAGGAGGCCTGGACACAATTAAAAGAAAATCATCAGCCATCGGGACCTGTGAGAAAAGTATCTTTGTTTAAAAAATTATTATATATGCGCATGACTGAAGATGAGAGCATGCAGCAGTACCTAACAAACTTTGCAAATGTTTTCGATTAATTGACTGAGATGGGAATAGTTTTGCAAGAGGAACTATTTGTGATAATGCTATTGGCAAGCTTACCAAAGTCATTTGAAAATTTCTTGTGATGAACTACCAAGACTAACTAATTTGAAAATAAAGTTACACAAAGAAAGTGAGCGCCGAAAAAATTGTGACGTAGCTGAAAACGACAGAACTGTACAAGCCTTTGTTGCGCATTTGAAAAACTGTTTCGTGAAAAAGAGTTACAGCGGTGAATCAAATAAAAATGATAGTGAAAGAGTGCTGAAAAATAAACTACGGTCCAAAAAGAACATGAAGTGCTACCTCCGTGGTAGTAAGGGTCACCTTCAAAATGAGTGTAGGCTTAAAAGAGGAGAAGATAAATCTAAAGACGAGAGTGCAAAAGCTTTTTTCTCACTATGCAGCTTGAGCAATAACGTTTCAGTCAATAAAACTATATGGTGCCTTGACAGTGGAGGGACGGCACACATGTGTATGCGGCGGGAATTATTCGATCGGTTCGAAAAATATAATGACAATACAAAAAATAGGCTTTACAGCTTGCGCAAGCGAACCGTGCTTGTATACACGGCATAAGGGCGCTATCACCAACAAAATAGCCGTTAATGTTGACGACCTTATGGTCTGCTGTTCAGACCTTGGTGAGTTAAAGGAGATCAAGAGAGTAATTTCTAATACATTCCAGATTATCGATAAGGGGCCGATACACCAATTTCTTGACATGAGCATGGAACGAGATGGGTCAACTGGCACAATTACTATGAACCAACAGCAACATATTTCGCAACTCTTGGAGCAGTACGGCATGACAAGTTGTCGCACCACTTCAGTACCGTTGGAAGCAGGCTTTCAACCCAAATGCGAAAGTCAATCCTGTCAGCTGGTGGACCAGATGGAGTACTAATCAATTATAGGGTCACTCATGTATATAGCCATCTCAACACGACCTGATATTTTGCACTCGGTGTGTAAGCTATCACAACGAAATACCAACCCACATTCAGAGCATTTAGCAGCAGCAAAGCAGATACTACGATACTTAAAAACTACGCTGGATTGGAAACTGAAATATCAAAAGACTGGGCAAATGGTGACTGGCTATGTCGACGCTGATTGGGGTGAAGACTCTACAGATCGCAAATCGTATAGTGGTCATGTCTTCATCTTAGGAGGCAGCACTTTTGCATGGGAAAGCAAGAAGCAGACGTCGGTGGCATTGAGTAGCACTGAGGGTGAATATATGGCACTTTCCCAAGCAGCAACAGAAGCAGTATATATAAGAAAAGTCTTAAATGAAATGAATTTGTATTAAATGAGAAACCATTTACTATATATGGAGATAATTTATGCGCTATGAATTTCGTTAAAAACCCTGTTTATCATGCAAGATCAAAACATATAGATATTCGTTATCATTATGTACGAGAAATTTATAGTGAGAATTTGATTGAACTTAAATATTGTCCAACTGAAGATATGGTGGCACCCTTCTAACGAAAAACTTATGTAAAGTAAAACATGAAAAATGTACACAATTGCTAGGTCTTTACAATTATGAAAATTAACCTGAATTATTGTACCTGAATACATATTGAATTATCAAATTTGAATTATCTGTTTGAAGAGGAGTGTTGGAATATGCAATACATAACTACTTAACTACTTTGGTCAACCCTAGTATAAGAGCTTAATGTCATACTTATAAGTGTATATAAATAGCAGTTGAATAAAGCTTTCTTTCTTCTGTTCTTGAAGTCCAACTAAAATGTACTTATTCTGCGGTGCACTTGGTTCTATCAAAATCCAATAAAAAATTATTATATACTTTAAATATATTTTATCGTATAAAACTAAAATAAAGTTGATTAGAGCAATTTGCGACCTAAAACCGTAAATGCTCTCAAAAAAATCAGAGTTTTAACTAAAAAATAAAGCATTTTAGCCAAAAAATGTCTATATCAAACTTTTGGTTGAGAAAGGCACCTCTAAACATTATTCGATCGGGCTAAAATTTTACAAAATTAAGTTTTACCCCAAAACGTACAATTTGAGACCATGAGACCCTGAGAATTCAAACTTTCGCAAATAAGCTGAACCCTAACTCATATATTTGGCAATACACAAACCTAGCGTTTCAGATGTTTTTTTAAGGCCTTAGCTTGTTTCAGACATTTGCTCTGCTTTAAGTTTATTTGAGCGGAATTAAATGAGTCTCTAACTTCCAAGTCAAATTCAGCAGTGGGGATCGAGTTAGGCTTCGCCCTATTGTACCGATCTGTGTTGTGATTACTTGTGAAAAGGTGAATTGAGTCATTTGGAATTTGACTTTCATCGGAAATTATAAATCTAAGCAAGCTCACAAGCAAGCTCCGAGGGTGTGGAAAAAGGAGCGCGCAACGCAAGCCGACTCAGCGTTCTCGTGGAGAAACCCGGAAAGCGTCCGTGGCCGCTGCTGAGAGCCGCCACCGGGGGCATCAAAGGGAAAGCAAAAGGTCGCTGCCCATCAGCGCGAGACTGCGCCAAGCACGAATGAGAAAGTCACAAGGAGAAAGAAAGTCTACCCTGGCAATGCTCGCACACGCCCAGAAGGCGTAAACGAAATCTTACAACGAGAAGAATGAAGCCAGCTTGCAGATTTGGGGAGGTGCGTTAGCAAAGTTAGGTGTACCTCAAACGGTAACCTTCTCCTGGAGGTGGCCAAGGGTAGTGCAAAGAGCGCTGACACAATGAGGGAGAGTATTGCCTAAGACAATTGCAAAGCACAGCCGGCTGGTCTCTGTGCTGGATCCGCTAGATAAGTGGCCCGCCACGGTGTTATATATGCCTGGAGCTGGGCCACATTACAAGTTGATGAAAGAGCCCTATAGACAGGAGTGGTTTTCACCACGAGAGGCTAGCGCTGGAGGCGGTTGCGGGAGTCAGGATCACGGCCGAGTCCTTGCCACTAAATACGCAGCGTCCGTCATGAAGACCCTACGGGTCCTAGAAAGGGGGAGGAGGGAGGCATAAGGATTAGCGGCCAGACCATCACGCGAATCAATGCTTTTCGGCAGAACCGCGCGAACAGGGTCCCCTTTTTTCTAATTCCACATCTCCACTATCAACGAGAACGTACGAGAAAATTGTGACCTAGTTAAATGTGTAAATACTGGAAAACAAAATAAAAAAAACTTTGTTTCCGCGGCCGATAGATTTATGAAAAAAGTTGACAGCCCAAGTTGGCGAATCATGGCCATGACCTTTTTCTTCTCAGCTTCCCATTGAGGAGGAGACATGCGAATATCTCTAAGGATACTATATCCCTCATCACGACAAATTATGTTGCCCATAAAATCTTCATTCTGTATGCTAGCTCCGCTTATGTTAGCATGTAGAAATTTTTTTCTAATTTTTATTAATTCCAACTTCCTATAATTGAAGATTAAGTTATCAGTTCGACTGTAATGGCACTAGATGCGCTCCGCATTCGTAAGCAAGTTGAAATACTTTTTCGAATTTTTATTAATTCTTATAATTGAAGAATAACTTATCATTTCGACAACCTCGTCTATCTACATTCTTAAGTTCTGATCTAACTATGGTTGTGTAACTTTCTGATGATGGTGTTTTAATGCCAGCATATATGCTAGGGATTGCCAGTTCTTCAAAATCAGCATCGAGAATTACGTCGAGAGGCTTTTGGCCATCACCTGGAGCTATGGTTATTCTCGTCATTCCTGGTTCGATCAGAGGGGAGCGTTAGTTAATTCAACAGTCTCCCAGGCGGTCAATTCGGAATTTCAAGGCGTTCTATGCATCGAAAAATTAGATATCATCTTCATATGCATCCCTACAAAATGGTAGTCGGCAAAGAATTACAGCCACTTAATTACAGTCGCGAGTGAAAACATGCGTGCTGCATTGCCGCGAGATGCTTCACTCTGATAGGGTGTATGCCTGGTGTGCAATTACGAGAAATGGGATAATTGGGCTGGTTCCGTCAACTCGGCGCGTTATTTAACCATGATTAAGTAGTTTTTCTTGCCTGCATTGGATTAAATGGAACTGGACGACGTTTGGTTTCAGCAGGACGGGGCAACCACGAACCTACACAGCACGAAGAGTGATGGAGTTTTAGAGAAGAAGGTTTCCTGAGCGGCTCATCTCCATGAGAGGCGATTTAAACTGGTCACCAGATTTAGCCCCATGCGATTTTATTCCTGTGGGGATACATCAAATCCAAGGTTTACAATAATCGTCCCAGGACTCTAAAAGCCCTCAAGAAGGACATCAGAGTCAACATTGCCGAACTATCCATTGAAATACTCTCTTTGGAGAACTCAGTAAACGTCTTCTTCAGTGTATTCAGAACGAGGGCTCCCATTTGCCAGATACTCTATTCATAACCGTATAAATTTTAATTTCCAATAATAATATGTAAGGACAATATAAAAAGTTTTGAAATTTTTTATTTGTAATTTGTTTTTATTTTGTTCCACCCTGTATATTCTTTCTCGCGCTCTCTTATGTATAAGCATACATAATGCCAACGCTCTGCAAGCAGCGCAGCCTTAAACCACTAGCTGTTTAATCCAAAATATGTATATCTAAGAACATTGACCAGCTCAACCATTTCCTGGCTAATCAAAAACCTCATCCTTGGGAATTGGGAACACTTCATTACACAGCTAATCGTGCGCTTCGTCGAGCAAGTGTATTTCTCGCCTACTCTACTACCCTGCGATCTCTACCAATCCTAGCCCTAGCTCGGTTAGCCCTATCACGCTCTCTTTCTAATAAGCATTCCTGTGTATCACTTGCCAGCGCTCTATTCAGGGTATTTACTTCTTGCTCACCAGCGCGATACTCGGAATCTAAGCGTCTTATTCAATGCTTTGCAGTATTTTGTTCCTGCTCTATAGCCCGATTCTTGTTGTTTTGTGGCCTTTCTGAACGACCTCGACTGTCGGCTGCTTATTCCACCGATCGAAATACAGGATCCAAACGTTGTGAGGAGTTAAAACTGCCAGCCGTTGCCAGTTACGCAACAAGTCAACGCGTAGTAACGGCAGTGCGGAACTGGAAAAAGAGAGTTTGGAGACTCTGAGAGAAGAGAGTTGGGAGACTCTAAACTGGAGAAAGAGAGTTTGGAGACTCAGAGCCCGGAGAAAGAGAGTTTGGAGACTCTGAGCCTGAAGTCAGAAGGTTTGAAGGAAAGTAACGGTACAAGCTGGACTTTGGACCGAGCCAACGGTAAAACCGTGGACTTTGGATCCGGAGACTGGAGACCAGAGGGATGAACCGTTAGAGACGGCCTATAAAAGCAGGCCGAACGCTGGAAGCTGGACAGTCGAGGAGAACAAGTATACCAGTGAACAAGTGAAGAACGAAATCAGCAGAAGAGCAACAGCCGTGGTAGTCAACAAGGAGCAAGATCGCTACGTCAAGACGTACTTGAACCAGGCGATAGCCTGGCGTGTCCGTGCGATCCGAGCAGGCGTGGTACCGGCGCCACCAGTCTGAACAGACATGGGGTTGGCGTGTTGCTGTTTCGCAGGCGTTTGCCTTGGGGAACCGCTGCCGTGAGCTTCCGTGAGTCTGCGTACGACAACAATTCTCAGCCCACGGGACGAGCGCCCAACAACGAAGATCCGCGCCACCCAGGACGACGAGAGCGGCGAGACAGCGGAACCAGGCCGTCGAGCAGGCCATCCAGCTCCGACCGCACCGGCAGGAGAGAAAAGGTAGGGTGGAACGTTCGTCTTTCACTGGGCGTCTTGCTACAGGGACTGCGGCGTATCCGGGCGATAGCGCGGTGCGTTGGAAGAACCGAACAGGCGTCCGGCGGGACCGGCCGGGACAGAGCAAGGGACAGGAGGTTGTGGCTAGCGAGGCGTATGCCTTTGAGAGCCCGCCAATTGTTCACCCTAGTCTGGGAACGGTGACGCTTCCCTAAGCCCTTGACCTTTCTTCTCGCCACCCGCACACGTGCGTCCGCGGCAATACCAGGCGAGGGTCCGACTCTACGACGGGAGAGCAGAGACGTCTCGACAATCAAATTACATTGTAAACTAAGTACAAATAAAGACCCAAGAGACAAATCTGCAAGTGTTATTACTGGTAAATTATAAATTATAATTTATTATAAATTATAAATTTGGTGGGACGAACACACAAAATCTACTGAGCTAGCCGCACGTATTCCGTAGCGAGCCGACAAACAAAATCAGTTCGTTACATCTGGCGCCCAAATAACTTGATTATCCCGGCAGTATACACAACTAAAGCAGTATGGGTAGAAGTTGGCTCTACCGTCTTAAAAAGGAAGATTTCGTTTATGTCGCACAGAGGTTGCGCATATCGCTGTCCGGAAGGACAGAGGACATGCGAAAGGCCCTAGCGGAGTACTACGCAGAGACGGAAAACGACCCGAAACTCGCAGCAGTCTGGACAGAGTTGGAGGCAGCATATCCAGACAGACCAGGCCCAAGCGTAAAGCTTACGAACCCCGAGGGTGAAGACTTAATCGCAAGTCTGAACATGGAGGAGATGTTTCGAGAAGGTCAACGGAGAGAGACGAGCAGGGAAAGGAGACCAAGTCCAGAAAGACCCAGGCCCAGCCAGCCGGACTACGCAAAAGTAGCGAAGCAAGTAAGAGAGTGGTCTTTTCGCTTCGACGGAGCAGAAAAACCCCTCGAATTCCTGGAGCAGGTGGAATGGTCCGCAAGCACATACAGTTTGGACGTATTTACTTCGGTTCAGGGTTATTTACTTTTTGCTCACCAGCGCGATACTCCGAATCTTAGCGTCTTATTCAATGCTTTGCAGTATTTTGTTCCTGCTCTATAGCCCGATTCTTGTTGTTTTGTGGCCTTTCTGAACGACCTCGACTGTCGGCTGCTTATTCCACCGATCGAAATACAGGATCCAAGCGTTGTGAGGAGTTAAAACTGCCTGCCGTTGCCAGTTACGCAACAAGTCAACGCGTAGTAACGGCAGTGCGGAACTGGAAAAAGAGAGTTTGGAGACTCTGAGAGAAGAGAGTTGGGAGACTCTAAACTGGAGAAAGAGAGTTTGGAGACTCAGAGCCCGGAGAAAGAGAGTTTGGAGACTCTGAGCCTGAAGTCAGAAGGTTTGAAGGAAAGTAACGGTACAAGCTGGACTTTGGACCGGGCCAACGGTAAAACCGTGGACTTTGGATCCGGAGACTGGAGACCAGAGGGATGAACCGTTAGAGACGGCCTATAAAAGCAGGCCGAACGCTGGAAGCTGGACAGTCGAGGAGAACAAGTATACCAGTGAACAAGTGAAGAACGAAATCAGCAGAAGAGCAACAGCCGTGGTAGTCAACAAGGAGCAAGATCGCTACGTCAAGACGTTCGGGACAAGGAAAGTCTCCGAATTGAGACGCAGGTAGCTGAGGTCCAAACGACGAAGCACGAGTAGCCCGGAGGCATTCAACAGGCGAGGCCAGACCTAGGAGGGCACCACAAAAGCGGCAGGGATTGTAGACCCGGTGGACTGTGTAGGAGACCGCGTACTTGAACCAGGCGATAGCCTGGCGTGTCCGTGCGATCCGAGCAGGCGTGGTACCGGCGCCACCAGTCTGAACAGACTTGGGGTTGGCGTGTTGCTGTTTCGCAGGCGTTTGCCTTGGGGAACCGCAGCCGTGAGCTTCCGTGAGTCTGCGTACGACAACAATTCTCAGCCCAAGTGACGAGCGCCCAACAACGAAGATCCGCGCCACCCAGGACGACGAGAGCGGCGAGACAGCGGAACCAGGCCGTCGAGCAGGCCATCCAGCTCCGACCGCACCGGCAGGAGAGAAAAGGTAGGGTGGAACGTTCGTCTTTCACTGGGCGTCTTGCTACAGGGACTGCGGCGTATCCGGGCGATAGCGCGGTGCGTTGGAAGAACCGAACAGGCGTCCGGCGGGACCGGCCGGGACAGAGCAAGGGACAGGAGGTTGTGGCTAGCGAGGCGTATGCCTTTGAGAGCCCGCCAATTGTTCACCCTAGTCTGGGAACGGTGACGCTTCCCTAAGCCCTTGACCTTTCTTCTCGCCACCCGCACACGTGCGTCCGCGGCAATACCAGGCGAGGGTCCGACTCTACGACGGGAGAGCAGAGACGTCTCGACAATCAAATTACATTGTAAACTAAGTACAAATAAAGACCCAAGAGACAAATCTGCAAGTGTTATTACTGGTAAATTATAAATTATAATTTATTATAAATTATAAATTTGGTGGGACGAACACACAAAATCTACTGAGCTAGCCGCACGTATTCCGTAGCGAGCCGACAAACAAAATCAGTTCGTTACATCTGGCGCCCAAATAACTTGATTATCCCGGCAGTATACACAACTAAAGCAGTATGGGTAGAAGTTGGATCTACCGTCTTAAAAAGGAAGATTTCGTTCAGAGTTGGAGGCAGCATATCCAGACAGGCCAGGTCCAAGCGTAAAGCTTACGAACCCCGAGGGTGAAGACTTAATCGCAAGTCTGAACATGGAGGAGATGTTTCGAGAAGGTCAACGGAGAGAGACGAGCAGGGAAAGGAGACCAAGTCCAGAAAGACCCAGGCCCAGCCAGCCGGACTACGCAAAAGTAGCGAAGCAAGTAAGAGAGTGGTCTTTTCGCTTCGACGGAGCAGAAAAACCCCTCGAATTCCTGGAGCAGGTGGAATGGTCCGCAAGCACATACGATTTGGACGTATTTACTTCGGTTCAGGGTTATTTACTTCTTGCTCACCAGCGCGATACTCCGAATCTAAGCGTCTTATTCAATGCTTTGCAGTATTTTGTTCCTGCTCTATAGCCCGATTCTTGTTGTTTTGTGGCCTTTCTGAACGACCTCGACTGTCGGCTGCTTATTCCACCGATCGAAATACAGGATCCCAGCGTTGTGAGGAGTTAAAACTGCCTGCCGTTGCCAGTTACGCAACAAGTCAACGCGTAGTAACGGCAGTGCGGAACTGGAAAAAGAGAGTTTGGAGACTCTGAGAGAAGAGAGTTGGGAGACTCTAAACTGGAGAAAGAGAGTTTGGAGACTCAGAGCCCGGAGAAAGAGAGTTTGGAGACTCTGAGCCTGAAGTCAGAAGGTTTGAAGGAAAGTAACGGTACAAGCTGGACTTTGGACCGGGCCAACGGTAAAACCGTGGACTTTGGATCCGGAGACTGGAGACCAGAGGGATGAACCGTTAGAGACGGCCTATAAAAGCAGGCCGAACGCTGGAAGCTGGATAGTCGAGGAGAACAAGTATACCAGTGAACAAGTGAAGAACGAAATCAGCAGAAGAGCAACAGCCGTGGTAGTCAACAAGGAGCAAGATCGCTACGTCAAGACGTACTTGAACCAGGCGATAGCCTGGCGTGTCCGTGCGATCCGAGCAGGCGTGGTACCGGCGCCACCAGTCTGAACAGACATGGGGTTGGCGTGTTGCTGTTTCGCAGGCGTTTGCCTTGGGGAACCGCTGCCGTGAGCTTCCGTGAGTCTGCGTACGACAACAATTCTCAGCCCACGGGACGAGCGCCCAACAACGAAGATCCGCGCCACCCAGGACGACGAGAGCGGCGAGACAGCGGAACCAGGCCGTCGAGCAGGCCATCCAGCTCCGACCGCACCGGCAGGAGAGAAAAGGTAGGGTGGAACGTTCGTCTTTCACTGGGCGTCTTGCTACAGGGACTGCGGCGTATCCGGGCGATAGCGCGGTGCGTTGGAAGAACCGAACAGGCGTCCGGCGGGACCGGCCGGGACAGAGCAAGGGACAGGAGGTTGTGGCTAGCGAGGCGTATGCCTTTGAGAGCCCGCCAATTGTTCACCCTAGTCTGGGAACGGTGACGCTTCCCTAAGCCCTTGACCTTTCTTCTCGCCACCCGCACACGTGCGTCCGCGGCAATACCAGGCGAGGGTCCGACTCTACGACGGGAGAGCAGAGACGTCTCGACAATCAAATTACATTGTAAACTAAGTACAAATAAAGACCCAAGAGACAAATCTGCAAGTGTTATTACTGGTAAATTATAAATTATAATTTATTATAAATTATAAATTTGGTGGGACGAACACACAAAATCTACTGAACTAGCCGCACGTATTCCGTAGCGAGCCGACAAACAAAATCAGTTCGTTACATCTGGCGCCCAAATAACTTGATTATCCCGGCAGTATACACAACTAAAGCAGTATGGGTAGAAGTTGGCTCTACCGTCTTAAAAAGGAAGATTTCGTTTATGTCGCACAGAGGTTGCGCATATCGCTGTCCGGAAGGACAGAGGACATGCGAAAGGCCCTAGCGGAGTACTACGCAGAGACGGAAAACGACCCGAAACTCGCAGCAGTCTGGACAGAGTTGGAGGCAGCATATCCAGACAGACCAGGCCCAAGCGTAAAGCTTACGAACCCCGAGGGTGAAGACTTAATCGCAAGTCTGAACATGGAGGAGATGTTTCGAGAAGGTCAACGGAGAGAGACGAGCAGGGAAAGGAGACCAAGTCCAGAAAGACCCAGGCCCAGCCAGCCGGACTACGCAAAAGTAGCGAAGCAAGTAAGAGAGTGGTCTTTTCGCTTCGACGGAGCAGAAAAACCCCTCGAATTCCTGGAGCAGGTGGAATGGTCCGCAAGCACATACAGTTTGGACGTATTTACTTCGGTTCAGGGTTATTTACTTTTTGCTCACCAGCGCGATACTCCGAATCTTAGCGTCTTATTCAATGCTTTGCAGTATTTTGTTCCTGCTCTATAGCCCGATTCTTGTTGTTTTGTGGCCTTTCTGAACGACCTCGACTGTCGGCTGCTTATTCCATCGATCGAAATACAGGATCCAAGCGTTGTGAGGAGTTAAAACTGCCTGCCGTTGCCAGTTACGCAACAAGTCAACGCGTAGTAACGGCAGTGCGGAACTGGAAAAAGAGAGTTTGGAGACTCTGAGAGAAGAGAGTTGGGAGACTCTAAACTGGAGAAAGAGAGTTTGGAGACTCTGAGCCTGAAGTCAGAAGGTTTGAAGGAAAGTAACGG
Source organism: Drosophila teissieri (assembly GCF_016746235.2). NCBI lineage: Eukaryota > Metazoa > Arthropoda > Insecta > Diptera > Drosophilidae > Drosophila > Drosophila teissieri. The sequence goes on from NW_025224996.1 coordinate 217,949, forward strand.
TACAAGCTGGACTTTGGACCGGGCCAACGGTAAAACCGTGGACTTTGGATCCGGAGACTGGAGACCAGAGGGATGAACCGTTAGAGACGGCCTATAAAAGCAGGCCGAACGCTGGAAGCTGGACAGTCGAGGAGAACAAGTATACCAGTGAACAAGTGAAGAACGAAATCAGCAGAAGAGCAACAGCCGTGGTAGTCAACAAGGAGCAAGATCGCTACGTTAAGACGTTCGGGACAAGGAAAGTCTCCGAATTGAGACGCAGGAAGCTGAGGTCCAAACGACGAAGCACGAGTAGCCCGGAGGCATTCAACAGGCGAGGCCAGACCTAGGAGGGCACCACAAAAGCGGCAGGGATTGTAGACCCGGTGGACTGTGTAGGAGACCGCGTACTTGAACCAGGCGATAGCCTGGCGTGTCCGTGCGATCCGAGCAGGCGTGGTACCGGCGCCACCAGTCTGAACAGACGTGGGGTTGGCGTGTTGCTGTTTCGCAGGCGTTTGCCTTGGGAAACCGCTGCCGTGAGCTTCCGTGAGTCTGCGTACGACAACAATTCTCAGCCCACGTGACGAGCGCCCAACAACGAAGATCCGCGCCACCCAGGACGACGAGAGCGGCGAGACAGTGGAACCAGGCCGTCGAGCAGGCCATCCAGCTCCGACCGCACCGGCAGGAGAGAAAAGGTAGGGTGGAACGTTCGTCTTTCACTGGGCGTCTTGCTACAGGGACTGTGGCGTATCCGGGCGATAGCGCGGTGCGTCGGAAGGAACTGAACAGGCGTCCGGCGGGACCGGCCGGGACAGAGCAAGGGACAGGAGGTTGTGGCTAGCGAGGCGTATGCCTTTTAGAGCCCGCCAATTGTTCACCCTAGTCTGGGAACGGTGACGCTTCCCTAAGCCCTTGACCATTCTTCTCGCCACCCGCACACGTGCGTCCGCGGCAATACCTGGACCTGCTCCACAGCTCGAATCCCGCTGATTCGCCTCCTTATAGAACAGCGTTGAGTATCGGCTGCTTGCTCAACTGCGCAAAGAGCAGGGTCCAAACGTCTTTCCCTATGCGCAACAGTGTTTTGGACCTGCTCCACAGCTCGATTCTCGCTGATTCGCCGTTTTATAGAACGGCGCCGAGTATCGGCTGCTTGCTAAACTGCGCGAAGAGCAGGATCCAAACGCCTTTTCCTATGCTAAGCACACACACACGCACTCCGCAAAATCGGATAAGTGAAGAAGTTACTCTTCACAGTTGCTCTTCTGGCAACCAAAGGAAGCCAAACTAAATATAGAGTTTTAAGGCCGATTACGCATCACAAGCTCCAAGGAGAAAAGCTGAGTAATGGTACAAGACAAAGCATATTAGGAATAGAAAAATAAAGAGTTTTAAGGTCGAGTACGCATCACAATCTCAAATGAGAGAAGCTGCGTAATGGTTCAAGCAAAAGCATATTAGGAATAGCAAAATTAAGAGTTTTAAGGCCGAGTACGCTTTACAAGCTTCAAAGAGAGAAGCTGAGTAATGGTACAAGCCAAAGCATATTAAGAAAAGCAAGTCAAAGTATTTTTGAAGCCGAGTGCGCATTACAAGCACTAAAGAGAGGAGCTAAGTAGTTGTACAAGCCAAAAAAAGGAAATTAATTATAATACAACAAAAAATTATAATATAAAGGCCGAGTTGAACAGGCTCCACATGCCAAAGGAAAAACAAACAAACGAAAACAACTAAACCCCAAATGTAAAATGGGAATATTATTGAACTGAGGCTGGGTAATAATTACAAGTCAAGTTATAAATCTAATAGTTGCTTTCGTTGTAAACCCCAAATCTAGGTATAGATTAAAAATGACTGACTGTGTCATAAAACCGTTTCAGTGCGAGGCGATCATCCGAAATGAATGGGAGAAATGGCTAAGGACGTTTACAATAGCGGAGGGTATTGAGTAAGCTACTACTCTTGGCACGAGTTCAGCTACAGTCAGTAGAGTATTCTTTACCTGGTGCGCTGGTTGAGCCCAACGACGAAAATAAATAAAACATTTACATAATTGGTTTATTTCAGGGAACCAAAAGAAATGACATCAAGACCAATTGCAGGGCCCATCTGTAAAATTGCAAATCGCGGTTTTCGAGCAGAGTGGGGAATGCTCAAGGTGCGGAAAGTTTGGTCACTTACCCAATGACCCATCATGTCCGGCAAGAAATGCCACCTGCAATAAATGCTCGAAGGATGGAAACTTCGCCAGGAAATGTTGAACGGCAGATTCCGTAAGTCCGACAGGAGCAACCTAAAAAATGCCTCGTACGGATATACATAGAAATAAATAGATATAAAGAGAAAACCCTCAGTTTTTAACGCAAGAACCCACTCGGAAAAGCAATTCCGAGCATATGCCTCTAAAAAATTACTTCGAGCAATCTGTATTTTCGAGGCTTTATTATCCGATAAGCCAGGTACCGAAGAGATTGCTTCATTTTACGTTATTGAAAATGGGAAACAATCTCTTTTGGTTTGAGACACGGACATCGAGTTAAAAGTCCTCCGCCTGGTAAGAAACATTTACCGGATTGAAGAAATGGCGCCTTTCCCGAAATGGAAAAACATCGAAGTAAAACTTTCCATAGATTATGACATAAAACCCGTTCAGCAACCAGTGAGGCGAGTTCCGGCAGCTCCTGGAAAAACTAAGAGAAGCCCTTTGTCGAGACATATTAGACCCTGTGACTGGCCCAACCGCTTGGATATCTCCCATCGTCCTTGAATTTAAGGAGAAGGGGGCAAACAAAGTAATTCTACGGGAAAACAGACTCCAGGAGTCTGTGCAAGATCTTTCAGGAATATAATGTTCTACTGAATAGAGAGAAGTGCATCTGGAAGACAAGCAAACTAAAATTCCTCGGACATATCTTATCCGACAAGGGAATAGAAGTCGATCCCTAGAAAATTCAGGTCATACGATCTTTCAGAGATCCAAAGAACAAATAGGACACACGGAGTTTTCTCAGTCTGGTAACCTACGTCGGGAAGTTGATGCTGGACCTTGCAAGTCATACAGATCCTCTAAAGAAGCTGCTAAAAACCGAAAACAATTTCAAAGAATATGTTATCCAAGGTACCCAAGCTATCATACTTCGATCCAAAGCATCGAACGCGGGTGATTGATGCTAGCCCGGTTGCCCTCGGGGTCGTTTTATTGCAGTTCAAAGCAGGTGAACCATTGATAATTACCTTTGCTAGCAAGGCCCTGTCAGAGGTGGAGAAACGCTACTCTCAAACAGAAAACAAAAGCCTTGTCCTGGTTTTGGCGGTGGATAAATTTTACTCTTACCTGACAGGTCTGCATTTTGAACTCGTAACTGATCACAAACCCTTAGAAGCTTTTTTCAAACCAACGTCAAAGCCCCGGCCCGCAAGCTACGACTCCAACCATACATGTTCACCGTTATCCATAAAGCGCCGTTATCTATAAACCAGATGCACTGTCTCGACTTTTTCAACGGGAGATTGCTGACTGGTATCGCAAGACATCTGGCCAGCCCCAATGGATAGAAATCAGCTCCCCACTGGCCCGTGGATATGGGCATCAGATTTACTATGTACTTTACCCAACAATGAATATGTTCTGGTCTTTATTGACTATTTCTCACGATATATGGGGCATAAGTTTCTTAAAACCATATCATCCACGACCCTGATAGAGGCAATAAAAGATATCTTTTGTAGACTGGGATATCCAGAGTACCTACAGATGAATTATGGACGCCAATACGTTAGCGAGGAGTTTTCTAACTACGGCATCAAACAAGATAGATCCCCACAGTATTGACCGCAATGGGAAAGTTAAAAACATAAACAAAACCCTTGTAAAACGCCTAAAAATACAAAGAGAAAATCCAAAAGTTTGTCCTAATGTACAATGTAACCCCACATGGAAAAACAGGGGCAGCGCCCACAAAACTGATGTTTAAAAGGGTTAGTCGTGACAAAATACTAGGCATCGGAAAGATCTACGAGCGAACCTTGGACTCTGGGGAAAGAGTTAAAGACATAATTGAAAAATTTAAGGGAAAGCAGACAGCTGACAAAAGAAGAGGGACAAAGAAATTCGATATCGAAGTGGGCGTTAAAGTATTTTTGAAAAACGTTGTGTTCCCGAACAAACTTACATCAAACTTCGACAAGACGGATTTTATTGTGTTAGAAAGACAGAATATCATTGTAGAAATCGAAGGAGGTGTTAGAAAACTAACAAGAAATGCTTCACATCTCAAAAAGGTTCCAACCAACCAGCCGTATTCAGGCTCCTGCCCAACACCGATAAAGCTAACACATGTTAATAATGGATGGATGTGGCGACCGGCATGGCTAACCACCAAGCATCAGAAGTGCGATACCATACCATTGACAATGGTATAATAATATAGTATAGTATTATAAGTGCAAATCCTTAAAAAGACTGAAGATTTTAGTACTACAACAAATTTGCGACATGGAGTCTGTATGCGTAATCTCAACTTTCTAGCTTATGTAGTTCCTGAGATCTCTATTGATCCTGATCAAGAATACATATTTGTCGGAGCATGATTATTATTTTCGTTTACTACATCGATACCGTCGATGCCACTGGCAGCGCGTTTCCTAGGCAATGACATGCTGAACTCTCAAATGAAGACTGTGCCATTTCGACACCACACTCAGTATTTATAGGCTTGTGGCAGATTAGCATAACGGACCCTGGCACCCCAAATCTACGCGACTGCGTTCTTGCATTTTTGTCGCGTCGAAGCTCACTGGAATTCAGGCCCGAAACTACTCAAAGCTCGCCACACTTCTTACAGCCATGTCGCGCCTAGGCGTAGCCCAGGCATTGAACGGACACAAGACGAATTCTAGACAATATAGAGAATTCTGCGAATTGCTTTACATTTCATCATTTATTTAAATTAACATGAACATGGTATAATGCTTCAGCATGACAAATATAATATAAAGCAGCGACATAAAATATAAAGCGCCGACACGGCCATCTTGACCAGCACACGCCCTCGTGTGTTACAAAAGTTCTTCTTTTCGCTTTTATTATTTCATTTCTTAGTTAGCAGATTATGTGATACTCCCTTAAAGGACCACTTAAAGCAATTCATAGGTATTAGTAAGGTTGATTGCCTTTATTATTATTTTGGTTCATTTGACCAATTTGTTCTTTTTTTTTCATACTTGAATTTGTAATACAATTTTCAACAGCCGGACAGTGAGTTTCTAAAAATTGCAATGTTGCAATGTTGACATTCAGGACACCAACCAAAACGGCCTTTTGCCACACGTCAATCGGCAGACATCTATCAAGCCAACGCATTAACTCGTGTGCCTGTTAGCACTGCCTACTCAATAATGTGCACTGCCAAAGATATAGTGTCTGAACCACAATCGTCAATAGCGTCTCTTTCAACACTTTCTCTAACGTCTCTTTCAACGTTTTATCGTATCTTTCAATGATTATCGTCTCTTTCAACATCTTCTCTAGTTCGAATCCACGAACATGTCTGTAACGTCTCTTTCAACGTTTTTACTCTCATTGGAATCCACCAGTGCGTTCTATTTATTTATTATTTTAAGACAGTAAAGGACGAGGAAATATATGTATACTAGTAAGATCTAAGAATTTATTAAATACGTTAGTATTGATCGCTTTAAGAACGTCAGAGAGTCAGAATTAGAGATAATAGGATAGAATCCATTATAGTCAGAACCTAATACTCTGTAGGGATCATGCAACTCATAGTTAGATCTACATTGATTTAAAATTAGAAGTACGTAATTTCTAGTAAATCTGCTTGGAACAGTGAAGTTTAGCCGACTAACCAAGTCGGGAATATCAACTTCACCATGAATAAGGTTAAAAATAAAGACTGTTCCAAACATCGTTCTACGGTTAGCTAAGGAGGGTAAGTTAATTAACATTAGTGTACTTCAATAAGGAGGTAATCTAATTTTGTAATAAAAGTGAATGATTAACAGAGTCGAATGCTTTACTAAAATCCGTATAGATGACATCTGTTTGAAGATTATTTTTGAAGCCCAGTACTACGAAGGAGGTTAGCTCCAAAAGGTGCTAACAAAGGTGCTGAAAATGAGGAGTGATAACGTTTTCTAAAAGCGTAGGGATAGCAGACAATTTGGAGATTCCTCTGCAATTGCTTGCATCGGATTTGCTACCTTTTTTATGGAGAGGGATCACAAAGGACTCCTTCCATATATGGGGGAACTGTGAAGATTTCAGAGATAAGATAAACACTTTTAGTAGAGGTTTGCACAAGGCTTCCGCACAAAATCTAAGCACACAGCCAGGAATTCCGTCGGGACCTGGCGAATAGATAGGCTTAACTCGCTGAAGATCATAAAGCAGTGAGTTTTCGTTTAAAGTGGGACAGAATATTAAATTTGACTTTGATACCGCGTAAGAGTAAGGTCGTTCGGAATGAGGTAACGTAGAATATGTGGTTTGAAAAAGCTTGGCAAATAGATCGGCTATTGCCTGATCCGATGTTACCGAAGTATTTTCAAAAAATAGCGAGGAAGGGTAACTGGTTGTTTTGCGCTAAGTGTTAACGAAATTATAAAACTGTTTGGGATCCTGTGCGAACTGGAACTTACAACGGTTTAAATAATTCCTATAACACTGAGCATTAAGCACGGTAAAATTTAACCGAGCACTTACATATTTAGAAAATATAGATTGAGAACCGGTAGTTTTAAATTGTATATAAAGTCTGGACTTAACATTTCTTATCAACTCTTTATTAAACCAAGGAGGTTTCTTAGAGATAGACGGATGGTACATCGGAACACAAGAGTTGAAAAATGATTTAATTGCAGAATAAAGTATGTATGTAAGTATGCTACTCTAGTCAGAAACACACTATCAGGACTTGTAACAAAGCATAGATCCAATAAACGATATGTCGAGCAAGCCGTCAATAAAGTTATGCTGTGCTGTAAGCAGAAGAATATTCGACTGTTCTTCTGTGGACCACTTAGTGCCTGGTATATTAAAGTCTCCTAGTACAACTAGTTGGTCCCTATCGGAAAGTCTATTTTAAACGGATTGGATAGCGGACCAATGGTTTATATATCCAGGAATTTCAGAAGACGGCGGAATGTATGAGCACGTAATATAAACATAGCTATCAGAAAATGACAGCTTTACGCATAAGAATTCTAAGTTACGGAACTCGTCAAAAAGTACCTCCTCTGACGTGAGGGTAGAGCAATTAGGACTCCACCTCCCCACCTGGAGGGACGATCATGCCTGTATACTGTGTAATACCTGGGAAAACTTCAGAGTTAAGTATCTCCGGTTTTAACCAAGTATCTGTAAACACAATAATATGGGATGCAAAGGAAAGGCTATTAGAATACAAATTAGTTAGCTTACTACACAAGCCTCTTGCATTTTGATAACAGGTAGTGAGACTAGATTTTAGTTTTTTGAAGATAAAGAAGTAGAAGTAGTAGAGGAGGATGGGGCAGTGATCTGGCCACTTGTGGGAAGTTTAATTCCCACGGGCCCTTTTTTTCTATTTTTAATCTTAGCTTCAAACTCTTTCACAATCACATATGGTTGAATAGCTCATTTGGGACAGTTATCTTGAAAGATGAGATGTCCCTAGCATAAGAAAAGTTAAATTTTTCCACTTTTATGTTGTCGGCTTTTGTTTTGTCTTGTATATAAGACAATACATCACATGATGTTTGCTCAGGGGAAAGCCGAGAAACAAAATTTTGTTTCTTTAGTGGAACCACCGAGAGGGGTTTTGGCACTGCAGGTTGTATTTCTGAAGTGCCAACTTGTGCCGGTAGTCCGGACTCAATGTTCCTTTGTGGTGGTAAACTATTCGGGACGGGTGGAATCACCGGTTGAGAAACCAGACAGCGGACAAAACGGAATCTGTGGCAATCCCAGGCTGGACTCCCTTCAGCAAAATAATGGATCCGGAGACTGGAGACCAGAGGGATGAACCGTTAGAGACGGCCTATAAAAGCAGGCCGAACGCTGGAAGCTGGATAGTCGAGGAGAACAAGTATACCAGTGAACAAGTGAAGAACGAAATCAGCAGAAGAGCAACAGCCGTGGTAGTCAACAAGGAGCAAGATCGCTACGTCAAGACGTACTTGAACCAGGCGATAGCCTGGCGTGTCCGTGCGATCCGAGCAGGCGTGGTACCGGCGCCACCAGTCTGAACAGACATGGGGTTGGCGTGTTGCTGTTTCGCAGGCGTTTGCCTTGGGGAACCGCTGCCGTGAGCTTCCGTGAGTCTGCGTACGACAACAATTCTCAGCCCACGGGACGAGCGCCCAACAACGAAGATCCGCGCCACCCAGGACGACGAGAGCGGCGAGACAGCGGAACCAGGCCGTCGAGCAGGCCATCCAGATCCGACCGCACCGGCAGGAGAGAAAAGGTAGGGTGGAACGTTCGTCTTTCACTGGGCGTCTTGCTACAGGGACTGCGGCGTATCCGGGCGATAGCGCGGTGCGTTGGAAGAACCGAACAGGCGTCCGGCGGGACCGGCCGGGACAGAGCAAGGGACAGGAGGTTGTGGCTAGCGAGGCGTATGCCTTTGAGAGCCCGCCAATTGTTCACCCTAGTCTGGGAACGGTGACGCTTCCCTAAGCCCTTGACCTTTCTTCTCGCCACCCGCACACGTGTGTCCGCGGCAATACCAGGCGAGGGTCCGACTCTACGACGGGAGAGCAGAGACGTCTCGACAATCAAATTACATTGTAAACTAAGTACAAATAAAGACCCAAGAGACAAATCTGCAAGTGTTATTACTGGTAAATTATAAATTATAATTTATTATAAATTATAAATTTGGTGGGACGAACACACAAAATCTACTGAACTAGCCGCACGTATTCCGTAGCGAGCCGACAAACAAAATCAGTTCGTTACATCTGGCGCCCAAATAACTTGATTATCCCGGCAGTATACACAACTAAAGCAGTATGGGTAGAAGTTGGCTCTACCGTCTTAAAAAGGAAGATTTCGTTTATGTCGCACAGAGGTTGCGCATATCGCTGTCCGGAAGGACAGAGGACATGCGAAAGGCCCTAGCGGAGTACTACGCAGAGACGGAAAACGACCCGAAACTCGCAGCAGTCTGGACAGAATTGGAGGCAGCATATCCAGACAGACCAGGCCCAAGCGTAAAGCTTACGAACCCCGAGGGTGAAGACTTAATCGCAAGTCTGAACATGGAGGAGATGTTTCGAGAAGGTCAACGGAGAGAGACGAGCAGGGAAAGGAGACCAAGTCCAGAAAGACCCAGGCCCAGCCAGCCGGACTACGCAAAAGTAGCGAAGCAAGTAAGAGAGTGGTCTTTTCGCTTCGACGGAGCAGAAAAACCCCTCGAATTCCTGGAGCAGGTGGAATGGTCCGCAAGCACATACAGTTTGGACGTATTTACTTCGGTTCAGGGTTATTTACTTTTTGCTCACCAGCGCGATACTCCGAATCTTAGCGTCTTATTCAATGCTTTGCAGTATTTTGTTCCTGCTCTATAGCCCGATTCTTGTTGTTTTGTGGCCTTTCTGAACGACCTCGACTGTCGGCTGCTTATTCCACCGATCGAAATACAGGATCCAAGCGTTGTGAGGAGTTAAAACTGCCTGCTGTTGCCAGTTACGCAACAAGTCAACGCGTAGTAACGGCAGTGCGGAACTGGAAAAAGAGAGTTTGGAGACTCTGAGAGAAGAGAGTTGGCAGACTCTAAACTGGAGAAAGAGAGTTTGGAGACTCAGAGCCCGGAGAAAGAGAGTTTGGAGACTCTGAGCCTGAAGTCAGAAGGTTTGAAGGAAAGTAACGGTACAAGCTGGACTTTGGACCGGGCCAACGGTAAAACCGTGGACTTTGGATCCGGAGACTGGAGACCAGAGGGATGAACCGTTAGAGACGGCCTATAAAAGCAGGCCGAACGCTGGAAGCTGGACAGTCGAGGAGAACAAGTATACCAGTGAACAAGTGAAGAACGAAATCAGCAGAAGAGCAACAGCCGTGGTAGTCAACAAGGAGCAAGATCGCTACGTCAAGACGTTCGGGACAAGGAAAGTCTCCGAATTGAGACGCAGGTAGCTGAGGTCCAAACGACGAAGCACGAGTAGCCCGGAGGCATTCAACAGGCGAGGCCAGACCTAGGAGGGCACCACAAAAGCGGCAGGGATTGTAGACCCGGTGGACTGTGTAGGAGACCGCGTACTTGAACCAGGCGATAGCCTGGCGTGTCCGTGCGATCCGAGCAGGCGTGGTACCGGCGCCACCAGTCTGAACAGACGTGGGGTTGGCGTGTTGCTGTTTCGCAGGCGTTTGCCTTGGGAAACCGCTGCCGTGAGCTTCCGTGAGTCTGCGTACGACAACAATTCTCAGCCCACGTGACGAGCGCCCAACAACGAAGATCCGCGCCACCCAGGACGACGAGAGCGGCGAGACAGTGGAACCAGGCCGTCGAGCAGGCCATCCAGCTCCGACCGCACCGGCAGGAGAGAAAAGGTAGGGTGGAACGTTCGTCTTTCACTGGGCGTCTTGCTACAGGGACTGTGGCGTATCCGGGCGATAGCGCGGTGCGTCGGAAGGAACTGAACAGGCGTCCGGCGGGACCGGCCGGGACAGAGCAAGGGACAGGAGGTTGTGGCTAGCGAGGCGTATGCCTTTTAGAGCCCGCCAATTGTTCACCCTAGTCTGGGAACGGTGACGCTTCCCTAAGCCCTTGACCATTCTTCTCGCCACCCGCACACGTGCGTCCGCGGCAATACCTGGACCTGCTCCACAGCTCGAATCCCGCTGATTCGCCTCCTTATAGAACAGCGTTGAGTATCGGCTGCTTGCTCAACTGCGCAAAGAGCAGGGTCCAAACGTCTTTCCCTATGCGCAACAGTGTTTTGGACCTGCTCCACAGCTCGATTCTCGCTGATTCGCCGTTTTATAGAACGGCGCCGAGTATCGGCTGCTTGCTAAACTGCGCGAAGAGCAGGATCCAAACGCCTTTTCCTATGCTAAGCACACACACACGCACTCCGCAAAATCGGATAAGTGAAGAAGTTACTCTTCACAGTTGCTCTTCTGGCAACCAAAGGAAGCCAAACTAAATATAGAGTTTTAAGGCCGATTACGCATCACAAGCTCCAAGGAGAAAAGCTGAGTAATGGTACAAGACAAAGCATATTAGGAATAGAAAAATAAAGAGTTTTAAGGTCGAGTACGCATCACAATCTCAAATGAGAGAAGCTGCGTAATGGTTCAAGCAAAAGCATATTAGGAATAGCAAAATTAAGAGTTTTAAGGCCGAGTACGCTTTACAAGCTTCAAAGAGAGAAGCTGAGTAATGGTACAAGCCAAAGCATATTAAGAAAAGCAAGTCAAAGTATTTTTGAAGCCGAGTGCGCATTACAAGCACTAAAGAGAGGAGCTAAGTAGTTGTACAAGCCAAAAAAAGGAAATTAATTATAATACAACAAAAAATTATAATATAAAGGCCGAGTTGAACAGGCTCCACATGCCAAAGGAAAAACAAACAAACGAAAACAACTAAACCCCAAATGTAAAATGGGAATATTATTGAACTGAGGCTGGGTAATAATTACAAGTCAAGTTATAAATCGAATAGTTGCTTTCGTTGTAAACCCCAAATCTAGGTATAGATTAAAAATGACTGACTGTGTCATAAAACCGTTTCAGTGCGAGGCGATCATCCGAAATGAATGGGAGAAATGGCTAAGGACGTTTACAATAGCGGAGGGTATTGAGTAAGCTACTACTCTTGGCACGAGTTCAGCTACAGTCAGTAGAGTATTCTTTACCTGGTGCGCTGGTTGAGCCCAACGACGAAAATAAATAAAACATTTACAGAATTGGTTTATTTCAGGGAACCAAAAGAAATGACATCAAGACCAATTGCAGGGCCCATCTGTAAAATTGCAAATCGCGGTTTTCGAGCAGAGTGGGGAATGCTCAAGGTGCGGAAAGTTTGGTCACTTACCCAATGACCCATCATGTCCGGCAAGAAATGCCACCTGCAATAAATGCTCGAAGGATGGAAACTTCGCCAGGAAATGTTGAACGGCAGATTCCGTAAGTCCGACAGGAGCAACCTAAAAAATGCCTCGTACGGATATACATAGAAATAAATAGATATAAAGAGAAAACCCTCAGTTTTTAACGCAAGAACCCACTCGGAAAAGCAATTCCGAGCATATGCCTCTAAAAAATTACTTCGAGCAATCTGTATTTTCGAGGCTTTATTATCCGATAAGCCAGGTACCGAAGAGATTGCTTCATTTTACGTTATTGAAAATGGGAAACAATCTCTTTTGGTTTGAGACACGGACATCGAGTTAAAAGTCCTCCGCCTGGTAAGAAACATTTACCGGATTGAAGAAATGGCGCCTTTCCCGAAATGGAAAAACATCGAAGTAAAACTTTCCATAGATTATGACATAAAACCCGTTCAGCAACCAGTGAGGCGAGTTCCGGCAGCTCCTGGAAAAACTAAGAGAAGCCCTTTGTCGAGACATATTAGACCCTGTGACTGGCCCAACCGCTTGGATATCTCCCATCGTCCTTGAATTTAAGGAGAAGGGGGCAAACAAAGTAATTCTACGGGAAAACAGACTCCAGGAGTCTGTGCAAGATCTTTCAGGAATATAATGTTCTACTGAATAGAGAGAAGTGCATCTGGAAGACAAGCAAACTAAAATTCCTCGGACATATCTTATCCGACAAGGGAATAGAAGTCGATCCCTAGAAAATTCAGGTCATACGATCTTTCAGAGATCCAAAGAACAAATAGGACACACGGAGTTTTCTCAGTCTGGTAACCTACGTCGGGAAGTTGATGCTGGACCTTGCAAGTCATACAGATCCTCTAAAGAAGCTGCTAAAAACCGAAAACAATTTCAAAGAATATGTTATCCAAGGTACCCAAGCTATCATACTTCGATCCAAAGCATCGAACGCGGGTGATTGATGCTAGCCCGGTTGCCCTCGGGGTCGTTTTATTGCAGTTCAAAGCAGGTGAACCATTGATAATTACCTTTGCTAGCAAGGCCCTGTCAGAGGTGGAGAAACGCTACTCTCAAACAGAAAACAAAAGCCTTGTCCTGGTTTTGGCGGTGGATAAATTTTACTCTTACCTGACAGGTCTGCATTTTGAACTCGTAACTGATCACAAACCCTTAGAAGCTTTTTTCAAACCAACGTCAAAGCCCCGGCCCGCAAGCTACGACTCCAACCATACATGTTCACCGTTATCCATAAAGCGCCGTTATCTATAAACCAGATGCACTGTCTCGACTTTTTCAACGGGAGATTGCTGACTGGTATCGCAAGACATCTGGCCAGCCCCAATGGATAGAAATCAGCTCCCCACTGGCCCGTGGATATGGGCATCAGATTTACTATGTACTTTACCCAACAATGAATATGTTCTGGTCTTTATTGACTATTTCTCACGATATATGGGGCATAAGTTTCTTAAAGCCATATCATCCACGACCCTGATAGAGGCAATAAAAGATATCTTTTGTAGACTGGGATATCCAGAGTACCTACAGATGAATTATGGACGCCAATACGTTAGCGAGGAGTTTTCTAACTACGGCATCAAACAAGATAGATCCCCACAGTATTGACCGCAATGGGAAAGTTAAAAACATAAACAAAACCCTTGTAAAACGCCTAAAAATACAAAGAGAAAATCCAAAAGTTTGTCCTAATGTACAATGTAACCCCACATGGAAAAACAGGGGCAGCGCCCACAAAACTGATGTTTAAAAGGGTTAGTCGTGACAAAATACTAGGCATCGGAAAGATCTACGAGCGAACCTTGGACTCTGGGGAAAGAGTTAAAGACATAATTGAAAAATTTAAGGGAAAGCAGACAGCTGACAAAAGAAGAGGGACAAAGAAATTCGATATCGAAGTGGGCGTTAAAGTATTTTTGAAAAACGTTGTGTTCCCGAACAAACTTACATCAAACTTCGACAAGACGGATTTTATTGTGTTAGAAAGACAGAATATCATTGTAGAAATCGAAGGAGGTGTTAGAAAACTAACAAGAAATGCTTCACATCTCAAAAAGGTTCCAACCAACCAGCCGTATTCAGGCTCCTGCCCAACACCGATAAAGCTAACACATGTTAATAATGGATGGATGTGGCGACCGGCATGGCTAACCACCAAGCATCAGAAGTGCGATACCATACCATTGACAATGGTATAATAATATAGTATAGTATTATAAGTGCAAATCCTTAAAAAGACTGAAGATTTTAGTACTACAACAAATTTGCGACATGGAGTCTGTATGCGTAATCTCAACTTTCTAGCTTATGTAGTTCCTGAGATTTCTATTGATCCTGATCAAGAATACATATTTGTCGGAGCATGATTATTATTTTCGTTTACTACATCGATACCGTCGATGCCACTGGCAGCGCGTTTCCTAGGCAATGACATGCTGAACTCTCAAATGAAGACTGTGCCATTTCGACACCACACTCAGTATTTATAGGCTTGTGGCAGATTAGCATAACGGACCCTGGCACCCCAAATCTACGCGACTGCGTTCTTGCATTTTTGTCGCGTCGAAGCTCACTGGAATTCAGGCCCGAAACTACTCAAAGCTCGCCACACTTCTTACAGCCATGTCGCGCCTAGGCGTAGCCCAGGCATTGAACGGACACAAGACGAATTCTAGACAATATAGAGAATTCTGCGAATTGCTTTACATTTCATCATTTATTTAAATTAACATGAACATGGTATAATGCTTCAGCATGACAAATATAATATAAAGCAGCGACATAAAATATAAAGCGCCGACACGGCCATCTTGACCAGCACACGCCCTCGTGTGTTACAAAAGTTCTTCTTTTCGCTTTTATTATTTCATTTCTTAGTTAGCAGATTATGTGATACTCCCTTAAAGGACCACTTAAAGCAATTCATAGGTATTAGTAAGGTTGATTGCCTTTATTATTATTTTGGTTCATTTGACCAATTTGTTCTTTTTTTTTCATACTTGAATTTGTAATACAATTTTCAACAGCCGGACAGTGAGTTTCTAAAAATTGCAATGTTGCAATGTTGACATTCAGGACACCAACCAAAACGGCCTTTTGCCACACGTCAATCGGCAGACATCTATCAAGCCAACACATTAACTCGTGTGCCTGTTAGCACTGCCTACTCAATAATGTGCACTGCCAAAGATATAGTGTCTGAACCACAATCGTCAATAGCGTCTCTTTCAACACTTTCTCTAACGTCTCTTTCAACGTTTTATCGTATCTTTCAATGATTATCGTCTCTTTCAACATCTTCTCTAGTTCGAATCCACGAACATGTCTGTAACGTCTCTTTCAACGTTTTTACTCTCATTGGAATCCACCAGTGCGTTCTATTTATTTATTATTTTAAGACAGTAAAGGACGAGGAAATATATGTATACTAGTAAGATCTAAGAATTTATTAAATACGTTAGTATTGATCGCTTTAAGAACGTCAGAGAGTCAGAATTAGAGATAATAGGATAGAATCCATTATAGTCAGAACCTAATACTCTGTAGGGATCATGCAACTCATAGTTAGATCTACATTGATTTAAAATTAGAAGTACGTAATTTCTAGTAAATCTGCTTGGAACAGTGAAGTTTAGCCGACTAACCAAGTCGGGAATATCAACTTCACCATGAATAAGGTTAAAAATAAAGACTGTTCCAAACATCGGTTAGCTAAGGAGGGTAAGTTAATTAACATTAGTGTACTTCAATAAGGAGGTAATCTAATTTTGTAATAAAAGTGAATGATTAACAGAGTCGAATGCTTTACTAAAATCCGTATAGATGACATCTGTTTGAAGATTATTTTTGAAGCCCAGTACTACGAAGGAGGTTAGCTCCAAAAGGTGCTAACAAAGGTGCTGAAAATGAGGAGTGATAACGTTTTCTAAAAGCGTAGGGATAGCAGACAATTTGGAGATTCCTCTGCAATTGCTTGCATCGGATTTGCTACCTTTTTTATGGAGAGGGATCACAAAGGACTCCTTCCATATATGGGGGAACTGTGAAGATTTCAGAGATAAGATAAACACTTTTAGTAGAGGTTTGCACAAGGCTTCCGCACAAAATCTAAGCACACAGCCAGGAATTCCGTCGGGACCTGGCGAATAGATAGGCTTAACTCGCTGAAGATCATAAAGCAGTGAGTTTTCGTTTAAAGTGGGACAGAATATTAAATTTGACTTTGATACCGCGTAAGAGTAAGGTCGTTCGGAATGAGGTAACGTAGAATATGTGGTTTGAAAAAGCTTGGCAAATAGATCGGCTATTGCCTGATCCGATGTTACCGAAGTATTTTCAAAAAATAGCGAGGAAGGGTAACTGGTTGTTTTGCGCTAAGTGTTAACGAAATTATAAAACTGTTTGGGATCCTGTGCGAACTGGAACTTACAACGGTTTAAATAATTCCTATAACACTGAGCATTAAGCACGGTAAAATTTAACCGAGCACTTACATATTTAGAAAATATAGATTGAGAACCGGTAGTTTTAAATTGTATATAAAGTCTGGACTTAACATTTCTTATCAACTCTTTATTAAACCAAGGAGGTTTCTTAGAGATAGACGGATGGTACATCGGAACACAAGAGTTGAAAAATGATTTAATTGCAGAATAAAGTATGTATGTAAGTATGCTACTCTAGTCAGAAACACACTATCAGGACTTGTAACAAAGCATAGATCCAATAAACGACTAAGAGAACCTTGAATATAATTAACTTGCGGATCCGGAATGGTCCGCAAGCACATACAGTTTGGACGTATTTACTTCGGTTCAGGGTTATTTACTTTTTGCTCACCAGCGCGATACTCCGATATTCAATGCTTTGCAGTATTTTGTTCCTGCTCTATAGCCCGATTCTTGTTGTTTTGTGGCCTTTCTGAACGACCTCGACTGTCGGCTGCTTATTCCACCGATCGAAATACAGGATCCAAGCGTTGTGAGGAGTTAAAACTGCCTGCCGTTGCCAGTTACGCAACAAGTCAACGCGTAGTAACGGCAGTGCGGAACTGGAAAAAGAGAGTTTGGAGACTCTGAGAGAAGAGAGTTGGGAGACTCTAAACTGGAGAAAGAGAGTTTGGAGACTCAGAGCCCGGAGAAAGAGAGTTTGGAGACTCTGAGCCTGAAGTCAGAAGGTTTGAAGGAAAGTAACGGTACAAGCTGGACTTTGGACCGGGCCAACGGTAAAACCGTGGACTTTGGATCCGGAGACTGGAGACCAGAGGGATGAACCGTTAGAGACGGCCTATAAAAGCAGGCCGAACGCTGGAAGCTGGACAGTCGAGGAGAACAAGTATACCAGTGAACAAGTGAAGAACGAAATCAGCAGAAGAGCAACAGCCGTGGTAGTCAACAAGGAGCAAGATCGCTACGTCAAGACGTTCGGGACAAGGAAAGTCTCCGAATTGAGACGCAGGTAGCTGAGGTCCAAACGACGAAGCACGAGTAGCCCGGAGGCATTCAACAGGCGAGGCCAGACCTAGGAGGGCACCACAAAAGCGGCAGGGATTGTAGACCCGGTGGACTGTGTAGGAGACCGCGTACTTGAACCAGGCGATAGCCTGGCGTGTCCGTGCGATCCGAGCAGGCGTGGTACCGGCGCCACCAGTCTGAACAGACGTGGGGTTGGCGTGTTGCTGTTTCGCAGGCGTTTGCCTTGGGAAACCGCTGCCGTGAGCTTCCGTGAGTCTGCGTACGACAACAATTCTCAGCCCACGGGACGAGCGCCCAACAACGAAGATCCGCGCCACCCAGGACGACGAGAGCGGCGAGACAGCGGAACCAGGCCGTCGAGCAGGCCATCCAGATCCGACCGCACCGGCAGGAGAGAAAAGGTAGGGTGGAACGTTCGTCTTTCACTGGGCGTCTTGCTACAGGGACTGCGGCGTATCCGGGCGATAGCGCGGTGCGTTGGAAGAACCGAACAGGCGTCCGGCGGGACCGGCCGGGACAGAGCAAGGGACAGGAGGTTGTGGCTAGCGAGGCGTATGCCTTTGAGAGCCCGCCAATTGTTCACCCTAGTCTGGGAACGGTGACGCTTCCCTAAGCCCTTGACCTTTCCTCTCGCCACCCGCACACGTGCGTCCGCGGCAATACCAGGCGAGGGTCCGACTCTACGACGGGAGAGCAGAGACGTCTCGACAATCAAATTACATTGTAAACTAAGTACAAATAAAGACCCAAGAGACAAATCTGCAAGTGTTATTACTGGTAAATTATAAATTATAATTTATTATAAATTATAAATTTGGTGGGACGAACACACAAAATCTACTGAACTAGCCGCACGTATTCCGTAGCGAGCCGACAAACAAAATCAGTTCGTTACATCTGGCGCCCAAATAACTTGATTATCCCGGCAGTATACACAACTAAAGCAGTATGGGTAGAAGTTGGATCTACCGTCTTAAAAAGGAAGATTTCGTTCAGAGTTGGAGGCAGCATATCCAGACAGGCCAGGTCCAAGCGTAAAGCTTACGAACCCCGAGGGTGAAGACTTAATCGCAAGTCTGAACATGGAGGAGATGTTTCGAGAAGGTCAACGGAGAGAGACGAGCAGGGAAAGGAGACCAAGTCCAGAAAGACCCAGGCCCAGCCAGCCGGACTACGCAAAAGTAGCGAAGCAAGTAAGAGAGTGGTCTTTTCGCTTCGACGGAGCAGAAAAACCCCTCGAATTCCTGGAGCAGGTGGAATGGTCCGCAAGCACATACGATTTGGACGTATTTACTTCGGTTCAGGGTTATTTACTTCTTGCTCACCAGCGCGATACTCCGAATCTAAGCGTCTTATTCAATGCTTTGCAGTATTTTGTTCCTGCTCTATAGCCCGATTCTTGTTGTTTTGTGGCCTTTCTGAACGACCTCGACTGTCGGCTGCTTATTCCACCGATCGAAATACAGGATCCCAGCGTTGTGAGGAGTTAAAACTGCCTGCCGTTGCCAGTTACGCAACAAGTCAACGCGTAGTAACGGCAGTGCGGAACTGGAAAAAGAGAGTTTGGAGACTCTGAGAGAAGAGAGTTGGGAGACTCTAAACTGGAGAAAGAGAGTTTGGAGACTCAGAGCCCGGAGAAAGAGAGTTTGGAGACTCTGAGCCTGAAGTCAGAAGGTTTGAAGGAAAGTAACGGTACAAGCTGGACTTTGGACCGGGCCAACGGTAAAACCGTGGACTTTGGATCCGGAGACTGGAGACCAGAGGGATGAACCGTTAGAGACGGCCTATAAAAGCAGGCCGAACGCTGGAAGCTGGATAGTCGAGGAGAACAAGTATACCAGTGAACAAGTGAAGAACGAAATCAGCAGAAGAGCAACAGCCGTGGTAGTCAACAAGGAGCAAGATCGCTACGTCAAGACGTACTTGAACCAGGCGATAGCCTGGCGTGTCCGTGCGATCCGAGCAGGCGTGGTACCGGCGCCACCAGTCTGAACAGACATGGGGTTGGCGTGTTGCTGTTTCGCAGGCGTTTGCCTTGGGGAACCGCTGCCGTGAGCTTCCGTGAGTCTGCGTACGACAACAATTCTCAGCCCACGGGACGAGCGCCCAACAACGAAGATCCGCGCCACCCAGGACGACGAGAGCGGCGAGACAGCGGAACCAGGCCGTCGAGCAGGCCATCCAGCTCCGACCGCACCGGCAGGAGAGAAAAGGTAGGGTGGAACGTTCGTCTTTCACTGGGCGTCTTGCTACAGGGACTGCGGCGTATCCGGGCGATAGCGCGGTGCGTTGGAAGAACCGAACAGGCGTCCGGCGGGACCGGCCGGGACAGAGCAAGGGACAGGAGGTTGTGGCTAGCGAGGCGTATGCCTTTGAGAGCCCGCCAATTGTTCACCCTAGTCTGGGAACGGTGACGCTTCCCTAAGCCCTTGACCTTTCCTCTCGCCACCCGCACACGTGCGTCCGCGGCAATACCAGGCGAGGGTCCGACTCTACGACGGGAGAGCAGAGACGTCTCGACAATCAAATTACATTGTAAACTAAGTACAAATAAAGACCCAAGAGACAAATCTGCAAGTGTTATTACTGGTAAATTATAAATTATAATTTATTATAAATTATAAATTTGGTGGGACGAACACACAAAATCTACTGAACTAGCCGCACGTATTCCGTAGCGAGCCGACAAACAAAATCAGTTCGTTACATCTGGCGCCCAAATAACTTGATTATCCCGGCAGTATACACAACTAAAGCAGTATGGGTAGAAGTTGGCTCTACCGTCTTAAAAAGGAAGATTTCGTTTATGTCGCACAGAGGTTGCGCATATCGCTGTCCGGAAGGACAGAGGACATGCGAAAGGCCCTAGCGGAGTACTACGCAGAGACGGAAAACGACCCGAAACTCGCAGCAGTCTGGACAGAATTGGAGGCAGCATATCCAGACAGACCAGGCCCAAGCGTAAAGCTTACGAACCCCGAGGGTGAAGACTTAATCGCAAGTCTGAACATGGAGGAGATGTTTCGAGAAGGTCAACGGAGAGAGACGAGCAGGGAAAGGAGACCAAGTCCAGAAAGACCCAGGCCCAGCCAGCCGGACTACGCAAAAGTAGCGAAGCAAGTAAGAGAGTGGTCTTTTCGCTTCGACGGAGCAGAAAAACCCCTCGAATTCCTGGAGCAGGTGGAATGGTCCGCAAGCACATACAGTTTGGACGTATTTACTTCGGTTCAGGGTTATTTACTTTTTGCTCACCAGCGCGATACTCCGAATCTTAGCGTCTTATTCAATGCTTTGCAGTATTTTGTTCCTGCTCTATAGCCCGATTCTTGTTGTTTTGTGGCCTTTCTGAACGACCTCGACTGTCGGCTGCTTATTCCACCGATCGAAATACAGGATCCAAGCGTTGTGAGGAGTTAAAACTGCCTGCCGTTGCCAGTTACGCAACAAGTCAACGCGTAGTAACGGCAGTGCGGAACTGGAAAAAGAGAGTTTGGAGACTCTGAGAGAAGAGAGTTGGGAGACTCTAAACTGGAGAAAGAGAGTTTGGAGACTCAGAGCCCGGAGAAAGAGAGTTTGGAGACTCTGAGCCTGAAGTCAGAAGGTTTGAAGGAAAGTAACGGTACAAGCTGGACTTTGGACCGGGCCAACGGTAAAACCGTGGACTTTGGATCCGGAGACTGGAGACCAGAGGGATGAACCGTTAGAGACGGCCTATAAAAGCAGGCCGAACGCTGGAAGCTGGACAGTCGAGGAGAACAAGTATACCAGTGAACAAGTGAAGAACGAAATCAGCAGAAGAGCAACAGCCGTGGTAGTCAACAAGGAGCAAGATCGCTACGTTAAGACGTTCGGGACAAGGAAAGTCTCCGAATTGAGACGCAGGAAGCTGAGGTCCAAACGACGAAGCACGAGTAGCCCGGAGGCATTCAACAGGCGAGGCCAGACCTAGGAGGGCACCACAAAAGCGGCAGGGATTGTAGACCCGGTGGACTGTGTAGGAGACCGCGTACTTGAACCAGGCGATAGCCTGGCGTGTCCGTGCGATCCGAGCAGGCGTGGTACCGGCGCCACCAGTCTGAACAGACGTGGGGTTGGCGTGTTGCTGTTTCGCAGGCGTTTGCCTTGGGAAACCGCTGCCGTGAGCTTCCGTGAGTCTGCGTACGACAACAATTCTCAGCCCACGTGACGAGCGCCCAACAACGAAGATCCGCGCCACCCAGGACGACGAGAGCGGCGAGACAGTGGAACCAGGCCGTCGAGCAGGCCATCCAGCTCCGACCGCACCGGCAGGAGAGAAAAGGTAGGGTGGAACGTTCGTCTTTCACTGGGCGTCTTGCTACAGGGACTGCGGCGTATCCGGGCGATAGCGCGGTGCGTTGGAAGAACCGAACAGGCGTCCGGCGGGACCGGCCGGGACAGAGCAAGGGACAGGAGGTTGTGGCTAGCGAGGCGTATGCCTTTGAGAGCCCGCCAATTGTTCACCCTAGTCTGGGAACGGTGACGCTTCCCTAAGCCCTTGACCTTTCCTCTCGCCACCCGCACACGTGCGTCCGCGGCAATACCAGGCGAGGGTCCGACTCTACGACGGGAGAGCAGAGACGTCTCGACAATCAAATTACATTGTAAACTAAGTACAAATAAAGACCCAAGAGACAAATCTGCAAGTGTTATTACTGGTAAATTATAAATTATAATTTATTATAAATTATAAATTTGGTGGGACGAACACACAAAATCTACTGAACTAGCCGCACGTATTCCGTAGCGAGCCGACAAACAAAATCAGTTCGTTACATCTGGCGCCCAAATAACTTGATTATCCCGGCAGTATACACAACTAAAGCAGTATGGGTAGAAGTTGGCTCTACCGTCTTAAAAAGGAAGATTTCGTTTATGTCGCACAGAGGTTGCGCATATCGCTGTCCGGAAGGACAGAGGACATGCGAAAGGCCCTAGCGGAGTACTACGCAGAGACGGAAAACGACCCGAAACTCGCAGCAGTCTGGACAGAATTGGAGGCAGCATATCCAGACAGACCAGGCCCAAGCGTAAAGCTTACGAACCCCGAGGGTGAAGACTTAATCGCAAGTCTGAACATGGAGGAGATGTTTCGAGAAGGTCAACGGAGAGAGACGAGCAGGGAAAGGAGACCAAGTCCAGAAAGACCCAGGCCCAGCCAGCCGGACTACGCAAAAGTAGCGAAGCAAGTAAGAGAGTGGTCTTTTCGCTTCGACGGAGCAGAAAAACCCCTCGAATTCCTGGAGCAGGTGGAATGGTCCGCAAGCACATACAGTTTGGACGTATTTACTTCGGTTCAGGGTTATTTACTTTTTGCTCACCAGCGCGATACTCCGATATTCAATGCTTTGCAGTATTTTGTTCCTGCTCTATAGCCCGATTCTTGTTGTTTTGTGGCCTTTCTGAACGACCTCGACTGTCGGCTGCTTATTCCACCGATCGAAATACAGGATCCAAGCGTTGTGAGGAGTTAAAACTGCCTGCCGTTGCCAGTTACGCAACAAGTCAACGCGTAGTAACGGCAGTGCGGAACTGGAAAAAGAGAGTTTGGAGACTCTGAGAGAAGAGAGTTGGCAGACTCTAAACTGGAGAAAGAGAGTTTGGAGACTCAGAGCCCGGAGAAAGAGAGTTTGGAGACTCTGAGCCTGAAGTCAGAAGGTTTGAAGGAAAGTAACGGTACAAGCTGGACTTTGGACCGGGCCAACGGTAAAACCGTGGACTTTGGATCCGGAGACTGGAGACCAGAGGGATGAACCGTTAGAGACGGCCTATAAAAGCAGGCCGAACGCTGGAAGCTGGACAGTCGAGGAGAACAAGTATACCAGTGAACAAGTGAAGAACGAAATCAGCAGAAGAGCAACAGCCGTGGTAGTCAACAAGGAGCAAGATCGCTACGTCAAGACGTTCGGGACAAGGAAAGTCTCCGAATTGAGACGCAGGTAGCTGAGGTCCAAACGACGAAGCACGAGTAGCCCGGAGGCATTCAACAGGCGAGGCCAGACCTAGGAGGGCACCACAAAAGCGGCAGGGATTGTAGACCCGGTGGACTGTGTAGGAGACCGCGTACTTGAACCAGGCGATAGCCTGGCGTGTCCGTGCGATCCGAGCAGGCGTGGTACCGGCGCCACCAGTCTGAACAGACGTGGGGTTGGCGTGTTGCTGTTTCGCAGGCGTTTGCCTTGGGAAACCGCTGCCGTGAGCTTCCGTGAGTCTGCGTACGACAACAATTCTCAGCCCACGGGACGAGCGCCCAACAACGAAGATCCGCGCCACCCAGGACGACGAGAGCGGCGTGACAGCGGAACCAGGCCGTCGAGCAGGCCATCCAGCTCCGACCGCACCGGCAGGAGAGAAAAGGTAGGGTGGAACGTTCGTCTTTCACTGGGCGTCTTGCTACAGGGACTGCGGCGTATCCGGGCGATAGCGCGGTGCGTTGGAAGAACCGAACAGGCGTCCGGCGGGACCGGCCGGGACAGAGCAAGGGACAGGAGGTTGTGGCTAGCGAGGCGTATGCCTTTGAGAGCCCGCCAATTGTTCACCCTAGTCTGGGAACGGTGACGCTTCCCTAAGCCCTTGACCATTCTTCTCGCCACCCGCACACGTGCGTCCGCGGCAATACCTGGACCTGCTCCACAGCTCGAATCCCGCTGATTCGCCTCCTTATAGAACAGCGTTGAGTATCGGCTGCTTGCTCAACTGCGCAAAGAGCAGGGTCCAAACGTCTTTCCCTATGCGCAACAGTGTTTTGGACCTGCTCCACAGCTCGATTCTCGCTGATTCGCCGTTTTATAGAACGGCGCCGAGTATCGGCTGCTTGCTAAACTGCGCGAAGAGCAGGATCCAAACGCCTTTTCCTATGCTAAGCACACACACACGCACTCCGCAAAATCGGATAAGTGAAGAAGTTACTCTTCACAGTTGCTCTTCTGGCAACCAAAGGAAGCCAAACTAAATATAGAGTTTTAAGGCCGATTACGCATCACAAGCTCCAAGGAGAAAAGCTGAGTAATGGTACAAGACAAAGCATATTAGGAATAGAAAAATAAAGAGTTTTAAGGTCGAGTACGCATCACAATCTCAAATGAGAGAAGCTGCGTAATGGTTCAAGCAAAAGCATATTAGGAATAGCAAAATTAAGAGTTTTAAGGCCGAGTACGCTTTACAAGCTTCAAAGAGAGAAGCTGAGTAATGGTACAAGCCAAAGCATATTAAGAAAAGCAAGTCAAAGTATTTTTGAAGCCGAGTGCGCATTACAAGCACTAAAGAGAGGAGCTAAGTAGTTGTACAAGCCAAAAAAAGGAAATTAATTATAATACAACAAAAAATTATAATATAAAGGCCGAGTTGAACAGGCTCCACATGCCAAAGGAAAAACAAACAAACGAAAACAACTAAACCCCAAATGTAAAATGGGAATATTATTGAACTGAGGCTGGGTAATAATTACAAGTCAAGTTATAAATCGAATAGTTGCTTTCGTTGTAAACCCCAAATCTAGGTATAGATTAAAAATGACTGACTGTGTCATAAAACCGTTTCAGTGCGAGGCGATCATCCGAAATGAATGGGAGAAATGGCTAAGGACGTTTACAATAGCGGAGGGTATTGAGTAAGCTACTACTCTTGGCACGAGTTCAGCTACAGTCAGTAGAGTATTCTTTACCTGGTGCGCTGGTTGAGCCCAACGACGAAAATAAATAAAACATTTACAGAATTGGTTTATTTCAGGGAACCAAAAGAAATGACATCAAGACCAATTGCAGGGCCCATCTGTAAAATTGCAAATCGCGGTTTTCGAGCAGAGTGGGGAATGCTCAAGGTGCGGAAAGTTTGGTCACTTACCCAATGACCCATCATGTCCGGCAAGAAATGCCACCTGCAATAAATGCTCGAAGGATGGAAACTTCGCCAGGAAATGTTGAACGGCAGATTCCGTAAGTCCGACAGGAGCAACCTAAAAAATGCCTCGTACGGATATACATAGAAATAAATAGATATAAAGAGAAAACCCTCAGTTTTTAACGCAAGAACCCACTCGGAAAAGCAATTCCGAGCATATGCCTCTAAAAAATTACTTCGAGCAATCTGTATTTTCGAGGCTTTATTATCCGATAAGCCAGGTACCGAAGAGATTGCTTCATTTTACGTTATTGAAAATGGGAAACAATCTCTTTTGGTTTGAGACACGGACATCGAGTTAAAAGTCCTCCGCCTGGTAAGAAACATTTACCGGATTGAAGAAATGGCGCCTTTCCCGAAATGGAAAAACATCGAAGTAAAACTTTCCATAGATTATGACATAAAACCCGTTCAGCAACCAGTGAGGCGAGTTCCGGCAGCTCCTGGAAAAACTAAGAGAAGCCCTTTGTCGAGACATATTAGACCCTGTGACTGGCCCAACCGCTTGGATATCTCCCATCGTCCTTGAATTTAAGGAGAAGGAGGCAAACAAAGTAATTCTACGGGAAAACAGACTCCAGGAGTCTGTGCAAGATCTTTCAGGAATATAATGTTCTACTGAATAGAGAGAAGTGCATCTGGAAGACAAGCAAACTAAAATTCCTCGGACATATCTTATCCGACAAGGGAATAGAAGTCGATCCCTAGAAAATTCAGGTCATACGATCTTTCAGAGATCCAAAGAACAAATAGGACACACGGAGTTTTCTCAGTCTGGTAACCTACGTCGGGAAGTTGATGCTGGACCTTGCAAGTCATACAGATCCTCTAAAGAAGCTGCTAAAAACCGAAAACAATTTCAAAGAATATGTTATCCAAGGTACCCAAGCTATCATACTTCGATCCAAAGCATCGAACGCGGGTGATTGATGCTAGCCCGGTTGCCCTCGGGGTCGTTTTATTGCAGTTCAAAGCAGGTGAACCATTGATAATTACCTTTGCTAGCAAGGCCCTGTCAGAGGTGGAGAAACGCTACTCTCAAACAGAAAACAAAAGCCTTGTCCTGGTTTTGGCGGTGGATAAATTTTACTCTTACCTGACAGGTCTGCATTTTGAACTCGTAACTGATCACAAACCCTTAGAAGCTTTTTTCAAACCAACGTCAAAGCCCCGGCCCGCAAGCTACGACTCCAACCATACATGTTCACCGTTATCCATAAAGCGCCGTTATCTATAAACCAGATGCACTGTCTCGACTTTTTCAACGGGAGATTGCTGACTGGTATCGCAAGACATCTGGCCAGCCCCAATGGATAGAAATCAGCTCCCCACTGGCCCGTGGATATGGGCATCAGATTTACTATGTACTTTACCCAACAATGAATATGTTCTGGTCTTTATTGACTATTTCTCACGATATATGGGGCATAAGTTTCTTAAAACCATATCATCCACGACCCTGATAGAGGCAATAAAAGATATCTTTTGTAGACTGGGATATCCAGAGTACCTACAGATGAATTATGGACGCCAATACGTTAGCGAGGAGTTTTCTAACTACGGCATCAAACAAGATAGATCCCCACAGTATTGACCGCAATGGGAAAGTTAAAAACATAAACAAAACCCTTGTAAAACGCCTAAAAATACAAAGAGAAAATCCAAAAGTTTGTCCTAATGTACAATGTAACCCCACATGGAAAAACAGGGGCAGCGCCCACAAAACTGATGTTTAAAAGGGTTAGTCGTGACAAAATACTAGGCATCGGAAAGATCTACGAGCGAACCTTGGACTCTGGGGAAAGAGTTAAAGACATAATTGAAAAATTTAAGGGAAAGCAGACAGCTGACAAAAGAAGAGGGACAAAGAAATTCGATATCGAAGTGGGCGTTAAAGTATTTTTGAAAAACGTTGTGTTCCCGAACAAACTTACATCAAACTTCGACAAGACGGATTTTATTGTGTTAGAAAGACAGAATATCATTGTAGAAATCGAAGGAGGTGTTAGAAAACTAACAAGAAATGCTTCACATCTCAAAAAGGTTCCAACCAACCAGCCGTATTCAGGCTCCTGCCCAACACCGATAAAGCTAACACATGTTAATAATGGATGGATGTGGCGACCGGCATGGCTAACCACCAAGCATCAGAAGTGCGATACCATACCATTGACAATGGTATAATAATATAGTATAGTATTATAAGTGCAAATCCTTAAAAAGACTGAAGATTTTAGTACTACAACAAATTTGCGACATGGAGTCTGTATGCGTAATCTCAACTTTCTAGCTTATGTAGTTCCTGAGATCTCTATTGATCCTGATCAAGAATACATATTTGTCGGAGCATGATTATTATTTTCGTTTACTACATCGATACCGTCGATGCCACTGGCAGCGCGTTTCCTAGGCAATGACATGCTGAACTCTCAAATGAAGACTGTGCCATTTCGACACCACACTCAGTATTTATAGGCTTGTGGCAGATTAGCATAACGGACCCTGGCACCCCAAATCTACGCGACTGCGTTCTTGCATTTTTGTCGCGTCGAAGCTCACTGGAATTCAGGCCCGAAACTACTCAAAGCTCGCCACACTTCTTACAGCCATGTCGCGCCTAGGCGTAGCCCAGGCATTGAACGGACACAAGACGAATTCTAGACAATATAGAGAATTCTGCGAATTGCTTTACATTTCATCATTTATTTAAATTAACATGAACATGGTATAATGCTTCAGCATGACAAATATAATATAAAGCAGCGACATAAAATATAAAGCGCCGACACGGCCATCTTGACCAGCACACGCCCTCGTGTGTTACAAAAGTTCTTCTTTTCGCTTTTATTATTTCATTTCTTAGTTAGCAGATTATGTGATACTCCCTTAAAGGACCACTTAAAGCAATTCATAGGTATTAGTAAGGTTGATTGCCTTTATTATTATTTTGGTTCATTTGACCAATTTGTTCTTTTTTTTTCATACTTGAATTTGTAATACAATTTTCAACAGCCGGACAGTGAGTTTCTAAAAATTGCAATGTTGCAATGTTGACATTCAGGACACCAACCAAAACGGCCTTTTGCCACACGTCAATCGGCAGACATCTATCAAGCCAACACATTAACTCGTGTGCCTGTTAGCACTGCCTACTCAATAATGTGCACTGCCAAAGATATAGTGTCTGAACCACAATCGTCAATAGCGTCTCTTTCAACACTTTCTCTAACGTCTCTTTCAACGTTTTATCGTATCTTTCAATGATTATCGTCTCTTTCAACATCTTCTCTAGTTCGAATCCACGAACATGTCTGTAACGTCTCTTTCAACGTTTTTACTCTCATTGGAATCCACCAGTGCGTTCTATTTATTTATTATTTTAAGACAGTAAAGGACGAGGAAATATATGTATACTAGTAAGATCTAAGAATTTATTAAATACGTTAGTATTGATCGCTTTAAGAACGTCAGAGAGTCAGAATTAGAGATAATAGGATAGAATCCATTATAGTCAGAACCTAATACTCTGTAGGGATCATGCAACTCATAGTTAGATCTACATTGATTTAAAATTAGAAGTACGTAATTTCTAGTAAATCTGCTTGGAACAGTGAAGTTTAGCCGACTAACCAAGTCGGGAATATCAACTTCACCATGAATAAGGTTAAAAATAAAGACTGTTCCAAACATCGTTCTACGGTTAGCTAAGGAGGGTAAGTTAATTAACATTAGTGTACTTCAATAAGGAGGTAATCTAATTTTGTAATAAAAGTGAATGATTAACAGAGTCGAATGCTTTACTAAAATCCGTATAGATGACATCTGTTTGAAGATTATTTTTGAAGCCCAGTACTACGAAGGAGGTTAGCTCCAAAAGGTGCTAACAAAGGTGCTGAAAATGAGGAGTGATAACGTTTTCTAAAAGCGTAGGGATAGCAGACAATTTGGAGATTCCTCTGCAATTGCTTGCATCGGATTTGCTACCTTTTTTATGGAGAGGGATCACAAAGGACTCCTTCCATATATGGGGGAACTGTGAAGATTTCAGAGATAAGATAAACACTTTTAGTAGAGGTTTGCACAAGGCTTCCGCA
Source organism: Drosophila teissieri (assembly GCF_016746235.2). NCBI lineage: Eukaryota > Metazoa > Arthropoda > Insecta > Diptera > Drosophilidae > Drosophila > Drosophila teissieri. The sequence goes on from NW_025224996.1 coordinate 247,503, forward strand.
CAAAATCTAAGCACACAGCCAGGAATTCCGTCGGGACCTGGCGAATAGATAGGCTTAACTCGCTGAAGATCATAAAGCAGTGAGTTTTCGTTTAAAGTGGGACAGAATATTAAATTTGACTTTGATACCGCGTAAGAGTAAGGTCGTTCGGAATGAGGTAACGTAGAATATGTGGTTTGAAAAAGCTTGGCAAATAGATCGGCTATTGCCTGATCCGATGTTACCGAAGTATTTTCAAAAAATAGCGAGGAAGGGTAACTGGTTGTTTTGCGCTAAGTGTTAACGAAATTATAAAACTGTTTGGGATCCTGTGCGAACTGGAACTTACAACGGTTTAAATAATTCCTATAACACTGAGCATTAAGCACGGTAAAATTTAACCGAGCACTTACATATTTAGAAAATATAGATTGAGAACCGGTAGTTTTAAATTGTATATAAAGTCTGGACTTAACATTTCTTATCAACTCTTTATTAAACCAAGGAGGTTTCTTAGAGATAGACGGATGGTACATCGGAACACAAGAGTTGAAAAATGATTTAATTGCAGAATAAAGTATGTATGTAAGTATGCTACTCTAGTCAGAAACACACTATCAGGACTTGTAACAAAGCATAGATCCAATAAACGACTAAGAGAACCTTGAATATAATTAACTTGCGACAACGATATGTCGAGCAAGCCGTCAATAAAGTTATGCTGTGCTGTAAGCAGAAGAATATTCGACTGTTCTTCTGTGGACCACTTAGTGCCTGGTATATTAAAGTCTCCTAGTACAACTAGTTGGTCCCTATCGGAAAGTCTATTTTAAACGGATTGGATAGCGGACCAATGGTTTATATATCCAGGAATTTCAGAAGACGGCGGAATGTATGAGCACGTAATATAAACATAGCTATCAGAAAATGACAGCTTTACGCATAAGAATTCTAAGTTACGGAACTCGTCAAAAAGTACCTCCTCTGACGTGAGGGTAGAGCAATTAGGACTCCACCTCCCCACCTGGAGGGACGATCATGCCTGTATACTGTGTAATACCTGGGAAAACTTCAGAGTTAAGTATCTCCGGTTTTAACCAAGTATCTGTAAACACAATAATATGGGATGCAAAGGAAAGGCTATTAGAATACAAATTAGTTAGCTTACTACACAAGCCTCTTGCATTTTGATAACAGGTAGTGAGACTAGATTTTAGTTTTTTGAAGATAAAGAAGTAGAAGTAGTAGAGGAGGATGGGGCAGTGATCTGGCCACTTGTGGGAAGTTTAATTCCCACGGGCCCTTTTTTTCTATTTTTAATCTTAGCTTCAAACTCTTTCACAATCACATATGGTTGAATAGCTCATTTGGGACAGTTATCTTGAAAGATGAGATGTCCCTAGCATAAGAAAAGTTAAATTTTTCCACTTTTATGTTGTCGGCTTTTGTTTTGTCTTGTATATAAGACAATACATCACATGATGTTTGCTCAGGGGAAAGCCGAGAAACAAAATTTTGTTTCTTTAGTGGAACCACCGAGAGGGGTTTTGGCACTGCAGGTTGTATTTCTGAAGTGCCAACTTGTGCCGGTAGTCCGGACTCAATGTTCCTTTGTGGTGGTAAACTATTCGGGACGGGTGGAATCACCGGTTGAGAAACCAGACAGCGGACAAAACGGAATCTGTGGCAATCCCAGGCTGGACTCCCTCCACAACGGATTGATCGGATTACTCCGAATTATTTTTAGCTGCCGATCTAAGCAACATATATGAGCTGCGATCGACAACTGATCAGCTGTGGAGTCCTGTTGATCACTTGCCGGAGGTTGCGAGGCATTCCCCTTAGGCAGCCTTCCACCAGCGGCTTTCTTGCTTTGGAGATTTCTCTAATAGCTTAACGCCAAAACTGCTGATCAGTCCTTTCAAGCCACCTTTAGTTTGGCGCATAAACAATTTCATTTCATTCGCAACTCCTAGGCAAGTATCACAACAGTATTTTAGATTAGGACCTTTAGCTAGGTCATCACTTGTTCGGCCGTTAAAGCCAGCGCACTTAGTGTGCACCATTCTATCACATAGCCAACAGGTCATAACCTGACGGCATTTGTTTTGGAAGCAAACAACATTGGTTTTCATGTTTAATTGTGTTTTGACCACTGTACCAAAAGACAAAATCAAAAATGTGGGAGAGCGAGAGAGCGGGTACACCGTGCAGTTAGGTACAAAAACAACACCAAACAGCACTACGGACAACGCACGAAAGAGAAAGTAAGCAAAACGCAAAGGCAGAAAGGGAACAGATTGAATTAATTTATTAAAATAGTGCACAAATCACAAGAGATTCACTCGCGAAGTGAACGGAACTTTAACTACTTTACTGATCACGAAATTGAATTATTCAAGAATTTATTAAAATCCACCGCTGGATTTGGCAACACAAAAATAAATTCGGAGCGCAGAAAAAAAAACACGACCGTTCGCTTTGAAGCTAGAAGACTTTTTCTCTCACATATCCAACTCACCGGCCTTGAGAAGTAAGGCTTCATGCGAATACTTATATGTTCGCTTCTGTCTTTGTAAAAGACTGCTCAATCGTTTTGACTGATAGCGGATAATTACGCGAAAGAAAATCAACATGAGCTATTTTAATACCTGGTCTATAACGGTGAACTCGTGGCGTAAGATCAATTTAACTGCGTGTCGCATTTAGCGAATTACAATCAGTAAATACAGTAAAAAGCCGTCTATGAAAATAATGCCGAACGTGTTTCATGGAATTGTATACGGCTAAAGTTTCAAGCTCGTATGAATGATATGTCCCACCCGTGTAGTGGTCATCAGACGCAGCCGTGGCCGAGCAGTAGCTTCCAACGTTTTGCGGAGGCTACGCAAACTGGGCGGATTTTTACTCCGTGTTCACGAGCATAATCGACAGCTATCCGGACCTCTCCAACATTGAGAAATTTCAGCATCTGCGATCATGTTTGAGGGATTCGGCGTTGGAAACTATCCGATCATTGGAGATGTCAGACGGCAACTACGAAGCGGCTTTAGAGTTGCTTCAAAAAAGGTTTGATAATCGGCGTCTCGTTTTTCAGGCACACATCACCGAGATTCTGGGTCTAAAAGTAGTACGGAATGGTTCAGTGGCATCGCTTCGGGAATTGTCGGACAAGTTGGAGGAGCGCAGTCTTTGTCAACTTAATTCCGGCGTGGGAATCGATGGCTGCATACCTGGAGCAGCAATGTAGGACTTTGGAGGCCGTGGATTGCGCCATGGCAACCTATACGCGAGGCGTTCAGGTGGGCAGAAATCGTTCGACGCTAGTTGCTACCACCCAAAATTTTCTTGGTTGCATGCTTTGCCATAATGCAGGGCATGCCATATATTATTGCCCGCAATTTAGAGACTTAGCGCCAGTAGATCGTCTGCGCGAGGCAAAGAGACTAGCACTTTGCCTAAATTGCCTAAAGGCAGGTCATCAGCTACGGCAATGCAGTTCGAGCCGCTGCAGCACCTGCGGAATCAGGCACGCTGCTCAATCTAGATGGTCTGCCTTCCTCGCAGCCACGTGTTTCGGTGTCTTCAAGTTCCTACACTGAGCCTTCCGCCCCGCTTTCGACTTTTACTCTAATTTCCCAGGATCTAGGTAGTGACCTTGTGCTGCTAGCTACTGCAACCGTTCTAGTGCAGAATCGGTCGGGACTGTTCGTTCCCTGCAGGGCCTTGTTAGATTCTGGCTCTTAACTGCACTTGGTCACCTCTCGGTTTGCAAATCAACTACAACTTAACAGGTCACGGTCGTCTGGCTCCGTCACTGGAATCGGGGATTCCAATTTCGCGACTGATGGATTCTCGGTAAGAATTGCTTCACTTCGAATTTTTCAACGAGCATAACAGCAGTTATCGCTCCCAATATCACGGATCGCCAGCCAAGCTTTAATGTGGACATTGGGGACTAGAAGATTCCAGAAAACGTGCAGCTCGCCGACCCGGAATTTCATAAAGCTCAGCGTGTTGACCTGCTAATAGGAGCTAGCCCGTTTTATGAACTGCTATGAGTAGGTCATATAAAGTTGTTGCCAGGACTGCCACTGCTTCAAAAATCTAGTCTGGGCCGGGTTGTGTCTGGAGGCTGCGCGCGCCCGTGCGGTAGCGCCTTAATAGCGTCACGCGTTCCTTCTCTAGCCAGCGAGGAAAACAGCATTGATGTTGGACTTGATTCGCTACTGCAGCGCTTTTGGGAGGTAGAAAGTTGTCCCGACCAAATAGTTCAAGCCACGAAGGAGGAGCTAGATTGCGAGGCCCAGTTTGTTAAAAATTACACCCGATTGCCAGCTTGCGATTACTCGGTACGGTTGCCGCTTAAACTCCATTTGAATTCTTAGGGAGATTCCTATCCTCAGGCTGTAGGCTTTAGGTCTCTTGTCGGTGGAAAGGAAGCTTACAAAGCATCTTGGGTAGAAGGTTAAATATGCGGCGTTCATGAAGGAATATCATCATCTGGGACATATGTCGTAATAAATGTCCCAATTCGATTTCGCTCACACCCAGTTGCCGTTAAAGGAGACATATGTAATATGTACCGATGTGTCAGGGTCTCGCAAGAAGATAGCTATTTGCAGTGCATTGTGTGGAGGGACTCCCCGATCGATGACCTCCATGTATACAAACTCGACACAGTCACTTACGGCACCAAACCAGCCTCCTTCTTGTCCGTAAGGGTTATGCAGCAGTTATCAATCGATGAGCAGGCAGCGTTTCCCGTTGGATCAGAAATCCTTCGGCGCGATTTTTACGTGGATGATCTTATCTGCGAAGGGCCAGCTCAAGCTAAGGCAATGGTACTCTAACATTCCGCTTGTGCTTGAGGGTGTGCCCGCCGAGGACAAGGAACCGTTCATGAAGTTCAAAGGTGGTAGCGATTTCACCAAAACGTTAGGTTTTGCTTGGGATCCCGCCTCCGACCAGCTATTGCTTTCGTTCTCTGCCTTTCAGTCGCCATTGGCGCTCTGTTTTGTCTGCGATTGCTAAATTTTACGATCCTCTCGCCCTGGTCGAACCTGTAATCACAAGGTGTAAAATCTTTTTGCAGCATCTCTGCAAGGAAAAGTTGTCCTGGGATGAAAGCTTCCCGGAAGCTCTTAACACGAAATGGCTTGATATGTGTCGCAGTTTTGAAATGATAAGTCATGTTAGTTTCCCTCGGTTCGTGTTCAGCGCAGAGTCTGGTCTTGAGGTGCATGGTTTTTGCGATGCAAGCATTGATGCCTATGGATCCTGCGTTTATGTGGTTTCTAAAGGGGAGCAAAGTTTTAGCCATTTGCTTTGTTCGAAGTCGCGCATAGCTCCGTTGAAGACCATAACAGTACCAAAGCTGGAGCTTTGTGGTGCGGATCTTCTGGCTAAAATCATGAGGGAAATAGTTGGCTTGAAAGTATTCAAAGGACGCTACCATTGTTGGTGCGACTCGACGGTGGCACTTTCCTGGATCCGAGATGAGCCCGCCAGGTTCAACATATTTGTGGCAAATAGGGTTGCTGCCATTCAGGACAGATGCCAACAGCGTTAAATCCGGCTGACATCTTATACAGATGATTCCTCCCATCTGAGCATAGCGAGTCGTCACTCTGGGCGAATGGACCCGCCTATCTTACGGAGCCTGAAAGAGATTGGCCACCAGCTGTTTGTCCTGAGAGACCGGTGCTTGAACTTCGTCGAAGTGTGTTCATCGTAAAGTCGCGGTACGTGGATGTAATTGCAAATTCTTACCCCTCACTGCAACGAGTGTTTGCATACATTTACAAATTTTGCAATGGAAGATTTCGTCATCCTGGGCTCACCGTCGCACACATTCAAAAGAGTACTCAGATGATGCCGCATTTTGTGCACCGCGCGCAGTTATGGGAGGACATGCAGTCCCCAAAAGCGCTGGGAAGAGTTTCCTCGTTAGTCCCATATCCTCGCTTTCGCCGTTCCTGGACCAATTTGGACTTCTTAGAGTAGGCGGTCGCCTCCGTAATTCGTCATTGGACGCCACCCGAAAATCTTTCCAAGGTCCCATCCGGTGACTCTGGCAATTATTTCGCATTACCATGAAACCAATCTTCATGCCGGAACTCGAGCTCTTCAGGGTGCAATTCGATCCCAATATTGGCCTATTGGGGGGAGGAAGACACATAATGCACATAATGGCACATAATGGCGGACCTTCCGAAGGAGCGCTTGGAGGTTGGATCTCACGCTTGCTGGTATAGACTTCTATGGACCCTTCTTTCACAAGTCGGATACTCGCAACAAGCCTGTGGTTAAATGCTACGTCTGCGTATTTATATGCTTTGCAACCAAGGCAGTGCACCTGGAGCTGATCAAGGGTCTCTCGACAGTTGCGTTTCTGTGCGGACTCAATACTTGACGTTGCTCCAGCAGCGCTCCAAGTGGTGCACCCCAAAACCTGGCGTAGCCGTGGACAACGTCGTTCTTGTTAAGGGCGAGAATCTACCCCCAATGAAATGGCCTTTGGCGAGAGTCATGCAGTTTATTCCTGGCAGAGACGGCGTCGCTCTAGTTGCAGAATTGAGGACCGCGTCTGGAGTAATAAGGCGGGCAGTGAACAAGTTGTGTCTGCTTCCCCGTGAGGACTCTGTTGAAAACCAAGCATCCAACGCGAGGAGGATGTTGGGTCATGCAGCCGCCAAAACTGTGCAGTAGACTAATCTTATACTCGTAATATTGTAAGCCGAAGTAGTCAGTAGTTGCGATGCCCATAGTGCAAGCCGCTATTCTAGCATGAACTTATCTGTACGGCGCTCATTTTCTTCGTCTAATGTTATCTACCGACATTAAGCTTGGGCGCAGCATTCGGCAAAGACTTAACTTGTGCATTCGTTATAGCTCTTGGTCGGTCCTAGCTGCCAGTATAATTAACAAAATAAACTGTATCGGACAAAAGACAAAACTTTCTTCGGCTACTAATTTCTCGCAACAGCTATTGAAAAAGCTCAATAACAACACAAAATAATAATAAGAAAATCTTTAATTGTTAATAAAAAAAAAAAAATTATTAATCTTTTTAATAAAATCTTATAAAATAACTTCATAAAATTACGTTACTTTTCAAAAGGAGGGAGATGTAGTATGCACATATAGCGATGTACCACTGTATGCACATACAGCGATATACCACTGTAACATACAAACACATTGTAGCACTCTGTTGCAAAGCGTACATAAACAGTCTAGCCCAAGTGCACGCGTAACACGAGCGTCCACTTGAAGGCCAACATGCATAATTGTATAGTCAGCATACTCACGCTGGCCAACAGCCGATCGCCGCATATGTGTGCCTACAGCACTCCCCCTCCTCCAGCGCCGTCGCTCGGCGACAATTCATATATATACATAAGATATGCATATAAGCGTCGCAGCTGCTCCTCGAATTAGGCTAAGAAACCTTTGAACTCCAAGATATTGACTCCAGAAATAAAATAACTAAATTAAACGACAAACTAAATGAGGCCTTTCTTCTCGCATAATACAGTGGTTAAATATTGCCGGGTTTATGATATTGGCTTTAGCCATTGTGACGGCCAGCATTACATTTTGAATTTCGGTTATTAACATTCTATTTCTAGCCAACAGTATCTCTTACATGTGAGGAGTGTCAACCTATTTTTTTTGTTTTGCTTGAATGATTTTGTTTAACTGCCTCTGTTCATTCATTAATTATACCCGTTACTAGTAGAGTAAAAGGGTATACTAGATTCGTAGAAAAATATGTAACAGGCAGAAGGAAGCGACCATATAAAGTATATATATTCGTGATCAGGATCAATAGCCGAGTCGATCTGGCCATGTCCGTCCGTCTGTCCACGCCCACTCTAACGCCCACAAATCGACCAAAGCTGCCACGCACACACTTTTGTATAATGTTTTGATATTTTTTTGTTAGTAATGTAAATTTCTATCGATCTGCAGAAAAACTTTTTTGCCACGCCCACTCTAACGCCTATAAACCGCCAAAAACTGTCAATGTGGAAGAGCCTCCTTCGCACTTTCACTAGCTGAGTATGGGGTATCAGATAGTCGGGGATCTCTTGATTTATTTTGGGTTTCTGTGTTAATGACTACCTGTCAATAAACTTTTTATATGGTCGGTATCGACATTTAACAATTTTCGCATATGCGACTCTGCCTAAGCAAATTTCTCTGTTCCCACACCAGTGCAATACCGTCCGTAACAGCGTTAACTATAGTTAACGTAATCAGTATAAATCCGGCGATCCTATAAGTAGGCGGGGGATTAAATCTATTGTGCGTCTAATAAGTATAACTATGTATGCTTAAGTATGGGGTGCATAAACAAGTGTCGAAAAGTTGCGGAAGGTGTAAAAGTGAGGGGTTTTTATACCCGTTACTCGTAGAGTAAAAGGGTATACTAGATTCGTTGAAAAGTATGTAACAGACAGAAGGAATCGTTTCCGGCCATATAAAGTATATATATTCTTGATCAGGATCAGTAGCCGAGTCGATCTGGCCATGTCCGTCTGTCGTCGTCTGTCTGTCGTCTGTCCGTCTGTCGTCTGTCGTCTGTCTGTCCGTCCGTATGAACGTCGAGATCTCAGGAACTACAAGAGCTAGAAAGTTGAGATTAAGCATACAGACTCCAGGACATAGACGCAGCGCAAGTTTGTCGATTCATGTTGCACGCCACTCTAACGCCCACAACCGCCTAAAACTGCCACGCCACACTTTTGAAAAGGTTTTGATATTTTTTCATTTTTGTATTAGTCTTGTAAATTTCTATCGATTTGCAAAAACTTTTTGCCACGCCACTATAAGGCCACAACCGCCAAAACTGCCACGCCACACTTTTGAAAATGTTTTGATATTTTTTCATTTTTGTATTAGTCTTGTAATTTTTATCGATTTCCAAAAACTTTTTGCCACGCCCACTCTAACGCCCACAACCGCCAAAACTCTCCTTCGCACTTCCACTAGCTGAGTAACGGGTATCAGATAGTCGGGGAACTCGACTATAGCGTTCTCTCTTGTTTTATCTGAGGTTGTCGTTATGGACCACTCTCCCTCTAATAAGAACAGACGTTCCCATTTCTGTTCTACACGCTCTTCTATATACAGTGCGGTTAGTGAACATACTTCGTTTGATACTGGCCTCTGCCTCTCTTGCTAATGCCAGTGCTGCTGACAGGTATTTGGGTTGTGCTGGAAAACCAACAGCCCTTAGCCATTTTTTTATACCGGAAATAAATACGTGTAGGGCATCAGCCCTAACCTCTGTATTAAGCAAAGTGTCTCTTTTATCATCATATGACATGACAAATTTGTTTGTAACGAGGGTAAATTTTCGTTCGACCTCATCGAACTGCATTAGGGTTTGGTCGCCTTGACGGACCGACTCAAGTCCCTGTTGTAATAGGCGCAACGATGTTTTATCTGCATAGGAGCAGTCTAATATAGACCAAAATGGCTTTGAAATTAATCACTGTGTTGTGCGAAACTAGCAGCGCACGCGCTGGTACATTAACATTGTTTTTGCAACGGCCCGAAAATGACCGCTACTGCCCGGATAATTTTCGAATAATTCAAAAGAATCAGTGGCCGATTGCCTCCATGCCACGTATTCATCCTAAATGCCAGTAAAATCTGGAATTGACTTTTCTTTTCTGCCTGTGCTAGTTGATGTCTGAGGTTCCCTGAGATGAGTTCTTCTTCACTATCACTTTGCGATTTGGTTTCCCCATATGGGTCTGCGTAACTCATAAGACCATTAACTGATTAACACTAAGCACAAGTTATTGAGAGGCCGAATATTTAATATTTTATTTCGGCAGAAAGTTATGTTTACATTAATAACCGGGTACTTGGCGTCTAAATTTTTATTTAGAGACGGCTGATAGTAATTTGATTTCATTTTACATTGATAGTCGCACTTTATAGGTAATTTTATATGTTAAGATTTTGGGTACATAAGTTGTTTATTTTCTCCCTGTGTAATTTAAAGTTGTCAAATCAGCACACTTACATGTTTTTTGGGTTGTGGATTCTGTTTGGTTGGGTGCCAATTATGTTATAAGTTCGATCCTATATATTGGTTAACCAAATTGGGTGACTTCTGGTAGGTTCCACGCAGCAGTCCGTAAATGGCAGGCCTGGCGATTATTCGGCGGTTATGGATTCCCACGCAACAGTCTTTGCACGGGATTGCAGATTGTAGATCCAAATGTAGAATTAGGATGATTGCGAAGGCTTCTGGCCTAGAGACTCAGATAGCGTGATAATAAAATGGTATACGGCGAATTGCCGGAGTTTCGATTTATGAGCTTGTGCTCTTTATTGAATCAATGCAATTATTGATTCAATGCAAAACTAACAAGAGAGAACGCTATAGTCGAGTTCCCCGACTATCTGATACCCGTTACTCAGCTAGTGAAAGTGCGAAGGAGAGTCTTCAGCACTGACAGTTTTTGGCGGCTTGTGGGCGCTAGAGTGGGCGTGGCAAAAAGTTTTTTTGGCAAGTCGATAGAAATTTACAAGACTAATACAAAAATGACAAAATATCAAAACATTTTTCAAAAGTGTGGGCGTGGCAGTTTTGGGCGGTTTGTGGGCGTTAGAGTGGGCGTGGCAACATGAATCGACAAAGTTGCCCTGCGTCTATGTCTCAGGAGTCAGTATGCTTAATCTCAACTTTCTACCTTTTGTAGTTCCTGAGATCTCGACGTTCATACGGACGGACAGACGGACATGGCCAGATCGACTCGGCTATAGATCCTGATCAAGAATATATATACTTTATATGGTCGGAAACGCTTCCTTCTGCCTGTTAAATACTTTTCGACGAATCTAGTATACCCTTTTACTCCACGAGTTTTTTTTTTTTTTAATTCCTCCTATTCCTCTTAGGAACTTAAGGCTTCTACGAGAGCTTTCCATCTAACTCTATTTTGAGCTGTCTGTTTTGCACTTTCCCATGTGGTGTTTATTTGGGCTAGGGTGAGCGGTTCTTCTCCAGGTTGCTCTTGGCCTTCCTACTCGCCTGCTTCCTTGGGGGTTCCAGTCTAGTGCCATCCTCACAATGCTACTCGGGTTTCTTCTGAGAGCGTGCCCTATCCACATCCATTTTTTCTTCCTTATTTGTATGTGAATCGGGGACTCGTCTGTAACGCGCCACAGTTCTGTGTTGGCTATTCTGTTTGGAAAGAATACCCCACATATGACTCTCAGGCATTTGTTGCAGAAAGCCTGTAGCTCCTGCGTTATTTTCTTCGTGGCGAGCCATGTCTCACTTCCGTATAGCAGTATGGATTTCACACACGCATTGTAGATCCTGAGCTTTGTTCGTCGGCTGATTTGTCGGTCTCTCCATATGCGGTATAGTATCCCAAATGCAGAGCGGGCTTTGCCAAGACGACTGGAGACATCATCATCCACTCCACCACTGTTGGATATGATGGTGCCAGGGTATGGGAAACTCGTAATGAACTCGATTGGGTTTCCATTTATGTTGATGTTTCCTTGGCTGGAGTGGTTGAAGCGCATAGCTTTTGTTTTCGCTATGTTTATCTCGAGCCCTACGCTGCTGGCTATCCTGACGAGGTCGTCACTTTTCCTCTGTATGTCGTCGAGTCTGTGCGATATGAGACAGATGTCGTCTGCGTAGTCCAAGTCCTCAAGGTGTCTGGTGAGGTTCCACGTAATTCCGCGCTTGGAAGAGCATACTTCGCTCATTAACTGGTCGACTACGATGTTGAAAAGGAGTGGTGACAGCAGTGTTATCCCTCTCCAGTTATTGCAGTCACTAAGGTCGCCTTTTTTAGGAAGCTTTTCCAGGAGTCTGGCACCGTCTCGCCTTCCCATATGCGTGAGAAGTGTGGATGCAATGTTTCAGCCATCAGTTGGGTGTCAACTTGAAGCAATTCGGCTGGTATGTTGTCTTCGCCAGCTGCCCTGTTGTGCTTCAGCTTCTTTATTGCATTCACGATTTCTCTTACATTCGGGGGTGCAGAGGGTATCCTGCTACTCCCACTTGGCGGCACAACACTCCTGTAGTCTATGGCCACGTTTGGTGATGTGGTGTGACTAATTCCCATGAAGTGTTGGCGCCATTTTCGGATTTGTGCAGGTTACCTTCTAGATCTCTGACTGGTTTGTTCTGTCTGTGATGGGTTCCTGTGATCCGTGAAATCTGCTGGTATAGCGAGCGCATGTTGTTCTCGCCGGCTGCTCGTTCTGCGTCTGCCGCAAGTCTATCCAGCTGTGCTCTTTTGTCCTTTTTGGCCGACCTTTTCACCGCTCTGCATAGTCCGCGATACTCCTCACGGTACTGCGTGAGCTGGTCGGCCAGAGGCTTCAGGTGGATCCTCTTTCTAATCAGGTCCCAGGTCCCTTCAGATATCCAGTCCGTTCTTCCGCGTTGTTGCAGGCCAAGTATTTCCTCCGCCGTGGTCCTTAGTTGCCTGCAGGTGTGCTCCCATGGGTAGTCTTCTAGGGGGATCAGCTGTTCTCGCAGCGTGGACGTCATTCTCGTCTTCAGAGTAGAGTCGCTAAGGAGGTGCAGGTTCAGGGGGGCACTCGCCGGTGTTGACTGTTGCCAGTGTTCCTTGAGTGGTTGCGGTTGAGCTTTATTAAAAGTTCTCCAATGACCAACTCATGATCACTGTCTATGGCTGCTCCCCTTTTGTTCCGTACGTCAAGTAGCGAGTGTCTCCATTTCCTGCTAATGCATATGTGGTCGATCTGGTTGCGCGTATTACCACTTGGAGATGTCCAGGAGTATTTGTGGACATCGTTGTGTATAAATATTGTGCCACCGATGACCAGTTGGTATTGCTGGCAGAGTTCCACTAATCTCTCTCCGTTATCGTTGCGAGTCCCAGTTCCATGCTGGCCCATGACAGATCTTAGTCCGGTGTTGTTGGGGCCAATTTTTTTCATTGAAGTCACCCATGAGGATGTTAATGTCACCTTGCCGTAGCTTGTTGAGGGTTGCTGTAAGGGCAGTATAGAAGTCGTCCTTGGTGTCGTCGTTTGCGTCTTCCGTCGGGGCATAGCATTGAGTGATGTTTATGTATCTAGCTCTACATCTGAACCTGGAGGTCATGATTCTCTCAGAAATGGGTTCCCAGGAAACCAGTGCCTTCTTTATGCGCTTGGACACGAAAATGCCCACTTCATATCTGCTGCCGTCACTGTTGCCACTGTGTAGGACTAGATTGCTATCTGATGTTGTTGTTTCCCCACTGCCAGTCCACCTCATCTCGCTGATTCCAGCTATTGCAATGTGGAGTTTCTCCATCTCCGCCTCGAACTGTGCTAACCTAGATGGTTCTCTTAGAGTTCTAACGTTCCATTGTCCAATTCGTGTCCCTTTTGAAATGCCTATGGTCGTCATCGAATTTGGGGAGCCGTTTATGTTTAAATTTCTCGTATTAGTTGTAAGTTTTTCGACCGATCTGGTGATTGGCCAGATGCGGCTTATCCCAGTGGTGGGGCTGCCACCTGTCGCCATCGGGGAGTGGCGTCTACGGTATTGTGTTGTTATTCGTAGAAAAGCGAACAGTCTGGTAACGCGATCGCACTGCTGGGTGTTGTTGCTGTTCGCAGAAAAACACAGGGTGCGCTTGGTACTATGTGGGTGCCCCCTTTTTTCTCCCATGTAATGAGGAGGGGGGGTGGGGCGGTGTGGCAAGTGGAAGTTGCCGAAAATTGTTGTAATAGGCCTTTTTTATGTGGAAGAATACTTTTTTAAAGTTAGAAAAGCATTTCAGAGAGGAATTTTTGTATGGCCATGCTCTCGTCATGGGTGGGGTTTGAACCCACGACCCCGTGGTTAGCAGGTAGTTGCACTATCCACTACACCACAAGGCCCCAGCGACTCTACGAGTAACGGGTATAAAAATTATCCAACTGTACTACAGCTAACCGCGGCCGGCAAGCCGACCGCTCGTCCAGCAAAGTGCTGACACTAGCAATAACAGCATATCTCACCATACATGGCAACCCCTAAAGGCGCTTTTGCTGAATTTCCATATAAAAACAATAGGGTGGACTTATTACTGATTAATTGTCTTAATTTATATTTTGTAAATAATTTTAAATAATGTTGTAAATAAATTCTTAAGTAAATATTGATTAAGTCCGGATGAAAGCCCTAGCAGCTATAACCGATATTTATTGTAGCATAAGCTTAAAACATTTGTCTACATCGTACAAATTAATAAATAAATATGTAAAGTAGGCTTGTACTTAAAACTTAGGGTCTTTTGGAAATGTAACTTTATTATTTTACCATTATTCATATAAAACTAAATTAATTGCATACATTTTTCCCTCATTCATATATAATTTTAGTAATTGGAACATTTTTTTTTATTCATTTGATTTTCCTTCTTGATAAATATTCATTTTCATATATACTTTATATTTAATAAACTTATATTTCTAATATACTAAAGGAATATACGAATATTTCAATTATTATTCCCGTTACTCGTAGAGTAAAAGGGTATACTAGATTCGTTGAAAAGTATGTAACAGGCAGAAGGAAGTGTTTCCGACCATATAAAGTATACATATTCTTGATCAGGATCAGTAGCCGAGTTGATCTGGGCATGTCCGTCTGTCCGTCCGTCTGTCCGTCTGGCCGTCTGTCCGTCTGTCCGTCTGTCCGTCTGTCCGTATGAACGTCGAGATCTCAGGAACTACAAAAGCTAGAAAGTTGAGATTAAGCATACAGACTCCAGGGACATAGACGCAGCACAAGTTTGTCGATTCATGTTGCCACGCCCACTCTAACGCCCACAAACCGCCCAAAGCTGCCATACCCAGAGTTTGGAAAATTGTGGTGATGTTGGCGGAACTCATATTTCATTGCTTATTGTTTGTTGTTGATGTGAAGTAGAAACAATTTGAAGTCTAGTGTAAGTTAGTTTAGGGCGAAGGCAGGAGCATTATAAAGTCCCCTCTCGCTCTTTGCGAATTCGCCCCGTCTTCGCCAACCTCTGTTAAGCTAGGCCTAAGAATACATATGTTAAATAGAGAAGAAGTCGTAAAATTGAATTCAACACGAGCAAACGCATTTTTCGTTGTCGTTCTGAAATTAACTAATTATTCTTGCCACCAAGTTTCATAAATATTTTAATAAACGAATTAAATTCTTCATGGCGCCCCCGGGTGGACAAGAATTAGTTTAAACAAATTAAAAGTGACAGTGACACATATAATAATATATAATATATAATATATAAAAGTGAAAAATAAAAAATTGTTCTTTTTTTTTTTTGAGTGCAATAAATAAATAAATAATATTGTTGCCCGCGACGCGCTAACGTGTTAATAATAAATATCCTAAACATATTCCGTGTCGGTCGCGAAATACCTACTTCCGAAATTGCCGCCACCACCGAGGGAACTTTTAAGGAAAGTGGCCGCTAAAATTAGCATTCGGAAATCACAGGTATTTGTGCAAAAAATTTAAAGCTAGTGTTATAGACAAATTTAATGTTTATTGTCTTGTGCTGGAATATTGCACCTCGCTTTCAGTTCTTGGCACATATGTACGTATCAATATAGTAGATCTAGATTGCATGCAAATTATTCAATTTATTGAATAAATTTATAAAATAAATACACATACATATTGAACTGCTTTGGACGCAACATTTATTTATTATTTTGTACTGTATTATTGCAATCACTGTCGCCCCCTTCCCCCTCTCGTTCGTTGAAACTCGCATTAATAGTTGGGAAGTTAATCCAAGCTTGCGCACTAATACAGAGACAGCCTTATATACTAGCAGCTGCAGCGGTGATCTTTTCGTTTTCGCTTCGCTTTTGCATCGCTACCTGCGTTGTTGTTGTTTGGCCCTTTTTCGTTGGCGCGCTTAGATTAGCGGACCGTCAAGTGACGCTCTACGGGTATACCCTTTTCGGCGTCATTTCGCACCCACTATTAATTGATACTGCGTGACTTGAATTTCAATTTAAATAATTTGTTTTCGTTGTTCTCATCAGAAAAATATTTAATATACATTTCGAACAATAAATTAATAATTTATGAAATTAAAAATAACCTATTTTTTTGGTTTAATAAATTTATAATTATTGATTCGAAGGTTATTAAATTATATTGTCGGTCTGATTTGAGATAATTTGTTTCGGCCATTTATTTATTTAATTCGGAAATAAAATTGAATTAATTTAATTTAATTAATTTAAAATGAGCCTAGAAACCAAAAATAAATCGATTTTGGAAGAGCTTAAAAGCAAGCTCCAAAGTCGGGTCAGAACAATTCGCCGATTAAATGAGCGATTAGAAACGGGATCGATTCCGCTATTAGAGGAAATTGAAATGTCGACTAGAAAACTTAAATGCTTCAATTAATAAGGCAAATCAATTACAAGAACAGATAGATGACATAGATTGTAGCGATGAATTTGGCGACGAGTTGGAAGAGCTTTGTATAGTGACCAAGGCAAAAATAATGTCCCTGTTGTCTGCCTTGAAGGTAGCAAGCGTCAGCGAAGGTCCGGGATCAGCTGCTGTAGCTCCAACTCGTGCGCGACTTCCGAATTTGGTATTGCCAAAATTCAGTGGAGATTATTCGGAGTTCAAAAATTTCATCAGCCTTTTCGAAACTTTGGTTCATAAAGACGCCAGCATTCCAGTTATCGAAAAATTTAACCATTTAATTTCATGTCTCTCTGGTGAAGCTTTAGGAACAGTTAAAGCTTACCAAGTCACCGAGAGCAATTACGAAAAGGCACTAGCCAGTTTAAAAAAGGTTTACGATAACGAATGCCTCATCTTTATGAATAATATATCAACATTGTTTAGTCTGCCTAAAATATCTCCTTAAGAAACCTTATCGATACTGTTTCTTCGATTTATGGTTCTCTGTTATCGATAGGAGATGATACAAAAATTTCGAATGCAATGTTGATATATTTGGTATTGAATAGAGTCGACCCACTGACCAAACAAAAATGGGAGGAACAGCTCGATTATGAGACTTTGCCGCTTTGGGCCGATTTTGAAAAAATGTTAAATCGCCGATATCAGCATTTATCAGCTGAAGAATCGACAAAGCCGAAGCAAGATAAAATTGTGTCGAGCAAGCCACATAATCGTAGCTCATTCTCGTGTTCCTTCTCCAACAGCAAGCCTCAGCAATCTTGTAGCTATTGCAATGCAGCAGATCATTTGCTACAGAATTGTAGCCCGTTTGGGCGTCTCTCTGTAATGCAAAGGTTCGAGTTTGTTAAGTCTGCCTCCTTATGTATCAATTGTCTGCGAAAAGGCCATAATGTTTCGAAATGCAAAGGCAAAAAGTGTCGAGTTTGTGACCGCTCACACCATATTCTGCTTCATAGATATACAGTGCCTGAGAACTGTTTAGCGTTGCCACCACCGCCAGAGACCATGTCTCCTACTTTTAACCAAGATCAGCCTTCCACGTCACATGTTATGCATGCCACGTCCTTGGACAGGGTGATTTTGGCTACGTCAATCGTAAGCGTCCGTACGAAAAACGGAGAATAAGTGTTAGCCCGAGCTCTGCTGGACTCTGGGACTCAAACGAATTTTATCACAGAAGAACTGGCGAACCGCTTACAGATTCGTAGAGAGGAGTCGTGTATCAACTTACTTGGTATTGGCGAGTCCAATTCTCAAGTCAAAAAAAAGGTACACACCTTGGTGAAGTCGCGAATAAATGGAAGTGAGTTCTCGTTCGATTTCTGGATCTTAAAGTCGATCTCCGGTTACCATCCTGATCAGTCGGCGAACGTCAGTGATTGGAAGATCCCGAAGAACCTACCATTAGCAGACCCATATTTCTACAAGTCAGAGAAAATTGATATGTTGATAGGAGCAGAATCATTTTTTGAATTGCTAGCTGTTGGTCAAATTAGACAAGGTCCTGACTATCCAACTCTTCAAAAGACCCTTCTTGGTTGGGTTGTTTCGGGCAGATACAAGTCTGCAGTCCCGAAACAAGTTGTGAATATTTTCAGTTGTAGTGAAGAACCTTTAGTATCGATTGACAGCACACTACAGAAATTTTGGTCGCTGGAGGAAATGCCAAATCCAAAGAAAATTCTGTCGCCTGAGCACAAGTTATGTGAAGACCATTATAGGAAGACTACTCAGGTATTGCCATCAGGTCGGTTTGAAGTTAGGCTGCCGTTTAAATCTGATCCAAATGGATTAGGCAACTCCTTCGAGGTTGAAAAACGGCGGTTTTTGTCGCTTGAGCGAAGGTTGTCTCGAGATCCTAACTTGAAGACCATGTACTTGGAATTCATGGAAGAATATCTCGCCCTAGGTCATATGTCGCCTACAGACAACAAAATCCCTTCCACTCCACATTATGTCATTCCCCATCAATGCGTGTTAAGGCCCCAGAGTACGTCAACAAAGTTGCGCGTCGTGTTCGATGCGTCCTGCAAAACATCGTCTCAGGTGGCCTTAAACGACATCCTGATGGTGGGGCCGACAATTCAAGAAGAGTTGTACTCCACTCTACTCCGCTTCCGGCTACACAGGTATGCCCTGACTGACGATGTAAAAAAGATGTAATGCCAAGTAATGAAGCGGATAGGAAGTTTCAACTCATAGTGTGGAGGAGAGACCCCTCTGAATCCCTGAAATTATACAAGCTCAACACCGTCACATATGGTACTGGACCAGCCCCATTTTTGGCTATTCGGTGTTTAGAGAGGTTGAGTGAATCTGCTAAATGTTCATTCCCTAGAGCTGCCGACGTAATTGGATTCGATTTTTACGTCGATGACATGCTAACTGGTGCTGCATGCGTAGAGGAGCTAAAGACAATTAAGTCTGAAGTGTCTCAGGTTCTTCAAACAGCAGGTTTTGAATTGACAAAGTGGTTTTCAAACTCATCTGAGGTCACTGCATCTGAGAGCACAGTTAAGTCGATACCTATATCGGATTCAGAGTCAACTATGGCGTTAGGAATATCGTGGTTGCCTAGCGAAGATGCCTTCAAGTTCAAAATTGACACTTTTGTCATGGGTCTCCGAGCGACAAAACGGAACATACTATCGGTGACATCGATGCTGTTTGACCTCCTCGGCTTGTTAAGTCCCATTGTGATTAAAGAAAAGATCCTATTGCAGGAACTCTGGCTTAATAAGTTAGATTGGGATGAGTCAATTCCGATGCATTTGGAAACAGCTTGGGATATGCTAAAAAGCACTCTGTCTCAACTGGATGAGATATCGATTCCTCGGTTCGTGCATACCGACCCATTGTTACCGGTACAGCTACATGCCTTTGCCGACGCCTCCATGAGAGCTTATGGAGCTTGCGTCTATATTCGTAGCAAAACTGCCGAAGGTTTTAAATTATCGTTGTTGACTTCACAGTCAAAAGTAGCGCCGCTCAAGACCAAAACGCTCCCATGGCTTGAGTTATGTGCCGCTCACCTTCTCGCAGATCTCTGCCATAGAATCAAACCCTTATTAAAAGTCCCTATCGAACGAATTGTATACTGGTCGGACTCTGAAGTTACTCTTCACTGGATTCGATCTCATCCATCTTCGTTGTCGATATTCGTTTCGAACAGGGTAGCGGAGATTCAAGAATGGTCAGGAGAAGCTACATGGCGGCATGTTCCCACAAAGCAGAACCCAGCAGATATCGTTTCGAGAGGTTGTGACGTCGACGAGATAGGGCAGTCGATCTGGTTCACTGGCCCACCATTTCTGAAGGACGAAGAAGAAAACTGGCCCAAAAATGCGCATTTCGAACCGGATGAGGAAGTCTTGCGTCAGGAAGCTAGGAAGACTGTGGTTGGGCTGACCGATGCTGTGCAAACTTCCGATTTGCTGGATGTCATCGAGGGGTTTTCGTCACACCTCAAACTGCTTAGAGTGTTCGCTTATATGTTCCGCTTTATAAGAAAATGCAAAGACAAGAGTATAGTTTTCGAAGAAACTCTGTCACCGACTGAATATAATGAAGCGTTTCATAAGATTGTCGAAATAGTACAAAAGCACGAGTATCAAGGCTCCAAGGTCGGCCCAAGTCTTCAGCGATTGAACCCATTCATCCATGAAGATACAGGCACTTGGTGCAACTTTTCGTTGTTGCGAGTGGGGGACGACTAGCTAACGCTCCTATATCATATGATGCCAAGTTTCCCTTGCTGTTGACGAAACGCTCGCAGTTTGTGCAGAGCTACGTCCGGCATTTGCACCATTCCAATTTTCATGTCGGGCCTCGAGCACTTGTGAGCATCCTACGACAGCGTATTTGGACCGTAAACGCTCAGGAACTCTGCAGTCAGATCAGTCGATCATGTGTGCGCTGCTTCAAATGCAAGCCTCGACTGATGACACAAATTATGGGAAATCTACCCGCAGATAGACTCCGTGCTCTCCGCCCATTTGCGATATGTGGCGTTGATTTTTGTGGCCCTGTCTATACGACATTAAAAATTCGAGGAAGGCCCCCGTATAAGTCCTACATTGCCTTATTTGTTTGTTTTGCGTCCAAGGCGGTTCACTTAGAGATTGTCTCAGATCTAAGCACAGATTCTTTTCTATTGGCTTTTCAAAGATTCATTGGTCGACGAGGATGTCCGCAGACGGTGCATTGCGACAACGCGACGAACTTCGTCGGAGCGAGTCGCCACTTCCTGGCTCTTCGCGATCGGATCGAGGAGCAGGCGGACGCAATTCGCGAGTTCGCATCAAAAAGCGGATGCGCATTTGCGTTCACACCCCCTCGGGCTCCGCACATGGGCGGACTATGGGAGGCTGGTGTGAAAACTGCAAAGCACCTACTCCTACGAGCGGTGGGCAGCGCACTCCTAAACGCCGAAGGCAACAGTCCTCGTCGGAATCGAGGCCACGATGAACTCGCGGCCCCTCGGAGCGCTCAGCCAGGACCCAAGCGACGGAGAGGCGCTAACTCCCGGACACCTGCTGACAGGCGGGCCGCTCATCGCAGCACCAGCACTCCGGACCCCGGACCAGGCGGGTCTCAGTTGCTTGCGGCGATGGCGGCTTGTCTCGTCAGTCAGGCAAACGTTCTGGCGGCGATGGTCCCGGGAATATGTCCTGGGCCTTCAGGTTCGGGGCAAGTGGCACGAAGAGAAGGCCAACGTCGAGGAGGGCCAACTCGTCGTCGTGGCAGAGGACAACCTGCTGCCCCAACAGTGGCTCCTGGGAAGGATCATCGCGACGCACGCAGGAGAGGACGGCAAGGTCAGGGTCGTCGACCTTAGGAGGAGTGATGGAGCCATCTTCCGGAGGGCGATCCACAAGCTGGCGCCGCTGCCGATTTGTTGAAGCCGTGGAGGCGTTCAACGGGGCCGGTGTTGGTTTCATTGTTTATTGTTTGTTGTTGATGTGAAGTAGAAAAAATTTGAAGTCTAGTGTAAGTTAGTTTAGGGCGAAGGCGGGAGCATAATAAAGTTCCCTCTCGCTCTTTGCGAATTCGCTCCGTCTTCGCCAACCTCT
Organism: Drosophila teissieri; assembly: GCF_016746235.2. Lineage (NCBI taxonomy): Eukaryota > Metazoa > Arthropoda > Insecta > Diptera > Drosophilidae > Drosophila > Drosophila teissieri. The sequence goes on from NW_025224996.1 coordinate 268,992, forward strand.
GTTAAGCTAGGCCTAAGAATACACATGTTAAATAGAGAAGTCGTAAAATTGAATTCAACACGAGCAAACGCATTTTTCGTTGTCGTTCCGAAATTAACTAATTATTCTTGCCACCAAGTTCTATAAATATTTTAATAAACTAATTAAATTCTTCAGGTGATATTCTTTAATTTCTCTATTTGTTTTGCCAATATCTATTGGTATCCCAGAAATATGTGTGCTACGCCCACTCTAACGCCCACAAACCGCCCAAAACTGCCCCACCCAGAGTTTTGAAAAATGTGGTGATCATTTTTAATTTCTCTATTTGTTCTGCCAATTTCTATCGGTATCCCAGAAATTTGTGTGCCACGCTCACTCTAACGCCCACAAACCGCCCAAAACTGCCATGCCCACACTTTTAAGAAAATATTTAATTTATTTGATTATGTCGAAACCACTATTGAGATGTGGTCGAAATTGAAATTGTTGCTTTGCACTATATATTAATCGATCGAAAAAACTTGGCTTAATCACTCTATTACTCTTCATGTTTCTATGAATGTAAGGTTTCAATGAAAAGTTAGATCAATGACTTCAGAGATTGCCCATGACGTAAAATATCGGTGCAGCTACTTTCTGCCAGATGCTAACAATATTCAAAACTGCATAAATGCTTCAAGCGTTATTTTGTCTACAAATTAATTGAAATGAAATATTATTGTTCTTGCATTCCACGAAATAAGCCCAATATCTGTTTAAATATTATCTTATTATCACAATGGACCTCTAATGGTCTAAGTGCGTCGGGTAACCGACGGCCGGTAAGTATCTACGGAATTCAATTTTGCTGTTAAGAAATCATAACGGGTTGGCTGATGAAGACACTAGTAATTTGACTTAATACATATACTAAATAAATAAAACATATACAAAGCACATTAATATAGCTAGTGTATTTTAAAACATAAACTATCAAAAAAAAAATTAATATTTCATAGAAATTATGTTATAATTTATTTATTATAAATTATATTCATATTTATAAAAGAAACTGTTTATTGCAAAATAGATTTCTTGAGGCACAAAGTGCGGACATAGGCACCAAAAAGTCATTGTCTTCATATATTTTCTACACGACGCAAGCTAAATACTCTAAAGACAATTCTTCTGACCACATTTTTATAAAAACAAGCACACCCCTGGCCTTATTTAAAATAGACGAAAAATGTTCTGTATATTTATGTTTAGGTTACTGTTTGAAGTCCTGTATTACAAAGGAAGCTAGCTACAAAAGGATAGTGGTTGTTGATCTGCGTTTCATAAAACCGTGACAACATGGTGATATAATTGACCTACAAATGTGGAGTGACAATTTACGGATTCCTCTGAAATTGCTTGCATCTAATTTGTTACTTTTTTATGGAGAGGGATCACAAAGGACTCATTCCATATAACTGTGAAGATTCCAGAGACAAGGTAAACAGTTTTAGTAAAGGTTTAACCAAACACGTAAATAATTAGAAAATATAGAATGAGAACCGGTATCATTAAATTTTGTTTAAAGTCTGGAATTTACATTTCTGAGGTGTATCAACTCTTTATTAAAACAAGGAGGTTTGTTGGAGAAAGACGGATCTCAAGAGTTAAAAATTTATCATTTGAGGTACAACAAATATAAAATTATTTAGCATCAGAAAGTTTGCCTTGCGAAAACAATAAATTCGTTTGATTGACTTCTCTAATATACTATACTCTAAAATACTACAGTTATACTATAATACCTATACTCGTTACTCGTAGAGTAAAAGGCTATACTAGATTCGTTGAAAAGTATGTAACAGGCAGAAGGAAGCGTTTCCGACCATATAAAGTATATATATTCTTGATCAGGATCAATAGCCGAGTCGATCTGGCCATGTTCGTCTGTCCGTCCGTCTGTCTGTCAGTCTGTCTGTCCGTCCGTATGAACGTCGAGATCTCAGGAACTACAAAAGCTAGAAAGTTGGGATTAAGCATATGAGCTCCAGAGACATAGACGCAGCGCAAGTTTATCGATTCATGTTGCCCACTCTAACGCCCACAAACCGCCCAAAACTGCCACGCCCAACCTTGTGAAAAATGTTTTGATATTCTTTCATTTTTGTATTAGTCTTGTAAATTTCTATCGATTTGCCAGTGTTGTCAGTGTTGAGGACTTTCCATCGCACTTCCACTAGCTGAGAACCGATTAACAGATAGTCGGGGAACTCGACTATAGTGTTCTCTCTTGATTCATTTGTTAACTTGTTTTGTAAATTTATCGATATTTGCAAAAAATATTTTTGCGATGCTCACATTAACGCCTAAAAACCGGCCAGTTCATCGTTGGTTGGCGAAGGCGGGGCGAATTTGCCAAGAGCAATGGTGAGGTTTATTATGCTCCCGCCTTCGCCCTAAACTAATTTACCCTAGACATATAATTTTTTACTCCATACAAAAACCAAATCACTACATTCTATAACTTCAGCCAACACCGGTACCGCCTCCACGGCTTCAACAAATTGGCAGCGGCGCCGGCTTGTGGATCGGCATCCGAATGACTGCTCCACAAGCAACTGACACCCGCCATATCCGGGGTCCGGAGTGCTGGTTCTGCGATGAGGGCCCTCTTTAAGCAGGTGTCCGGGAATCAGCACCTTTCCGTCGCTTGTATCCTGGCTGAGAGCTCCGTGAGGCCGTAAGTTCATCACGGCCTCAATCCCGACAAGGACTATTTCCAGCTATTCCGCGTCCGCCGGCTCCTCGATCGCTCGCGTAGAGCCTGGAAGTGGCGACTCGCTTTGCAGATGTTCGAAGCAGCGCACAAATGATCAAACTGTCTGACTGCAGAATTTCTGAGCGTTAACGGTCCAAATACGCGGTCGCAGGATGCTCACAAGTGCTCGAGGGTCGACATGAAAGTTTGTATGGTGCTGATGCCGGACGAAGCTCTGCACAAATGGAGAGCGTTTCGTCATCAGCAAGGGAAAATTGGCATCGTATGGTATAGTATCGTTAGCTTGTTGCCCCCCAACTCGCAACAACGAAAAGTTGCACCAAGTGCCCGTGTCCTCATGAATAAATGTGTTCAATCGTTGAAGCCTTGTGCCAACCTTGGATCCTTTACGAACTTTTTATACCCGTTACTCGTAGAGTAAAAGGGTATACTAGATTCGTTGAAAAGTATGTAACAGGCAGAAGGAAGCGTTTCCGACCATATAAAGTATATATATTCTTGATCAGGATCAATAGCCGAGTCGATCTGGCCATGTCCGTCTGTCCGTCCGTCTGTCCGTATGAACGTCGAGATCTCAGGAACTATAAAAGCTAGAAAGTTTAGACTAAGAATTTAGATTCCTGAGACATAGACGCAGCGCAAGTTTGTCGATTCATGTTGCCACGCCCACTCTAACGCCCACAAACCGCCCAAAACTGCCACGCCCACACTTTTGAAAAATGTTTAGATATTTTTTCATTTTTGTATTAGTCTTGTAAATTTCTAACGATTTGCCAAAAAACTTTTTGCCACGCCCCCTCTAACGCCCACAAACCGCCCAAAGCTACCACGCCCACAGTTTTGAAAAATGTGGTGATATTTTTTCATTTCACTATTTGTTTTGCCAATTTCTATCGGTATCCCAAAAATTTTTTTTCCACGCCCCCTCTAACGCCCACAAACCGCCCAAAGCTGTCACACCCACAGTTTTGAAAAATGTGGTGATATTTTTTCATTTCACTATTTGTTTTGCCAATTTCTATCGGTATCCCAAAAATTTGTGTGCCACGCCCACTCTAACGCCCACAAACCGCCCAAAACTGCCATGCCCACACTTTTGAGAAAATATTTAATTTATTTGATTATGTCGAAACCCCTGTTGAGATGTGGTCGAAATTGAAGTTGTTCCTTTGCACTAAATATTAATCGATCGAAAAAACTTGGCTTAATTACTCTATTACTCTTCATGTTCCTAAGAATGTAAGGTTTCAATGAGTAGCAAGTTCAATGACGTCAGAGATTGCCCATGACGTAATATATCGGTGCAGCTACTTTCTGCCAGACGCTAACAATATTCAAAACTGCAGAAATGCTTCAAGCGTTATTTTGTCTACAAATTAAATACATATTCGTATAAATAAATACACCCTGCGAAATATTATTGTTCTTGCATTCCACAAAATAAGCCCAATATCTGTATAAATATTATTATACCCGTTACTCGTAGTCTTATTATATAATTTGCTTAATCTGATTAGAACCAATTGTGCGCTGATAAATATATTCTTATAAATATGAAAAATCATATGTTGTTTTGCTTTTCTTTCCCACTTTTCAATAATTCAATATATATTGATCTAGTGTTGAAAAGAATTTTAGTGTTAAATCTCGCTCTTCGCTTCTCTCTCTTAAGGCTCTCCCACGGTTTTTACAAGTGCGTGGCAGGTGAATGTTAGAGAGAGAGGGACGACTCTGTTGACACTTTGAAAATATAAATCGATGCGCTATCTTTATAAAAGGAGAAACTCGATAATTTAAAAACATAATATTATCAATATAATCAATAGTTATACATTATTCCTTTTTGACCTTTTATTTATCTTCCTTTACTATAGTAAAATATATGTCTAAACTATGTTCTTTTGGTAGGATAAAAGTAAAATTCTAGAAGCTTGAAGTTTTTTTTATGAGCTGGCAGGCGCTACAATCATTAAGCCTTTAATCATTTGTTATGGTTATTTGGCTTTTCTCACGTACTCTTCAATATTTCAATATATTATGATCTAGTGTTGAAACCAATTTTAGTATTAAATCTCGCTCTTTGCTTCTCTCTCTTAAGGCGCTTTTTCACGGTTTTTACAAGCGCGTAGCAGGTGAATGTTAGATAAAGAGGGACGACTCTTTGAGGTTGACACTTTAAAAATAGAAATCGATGCGCACTCTTTATAAAGAGCGAAACTCGGTTTTTGAAAAAACATAATATTATCAAAATGTGCCATTTTTCCTTTCTGACCCCTTATTTATCTTCTTTTACTATAGTAAAATATATGTCTAAACTATTTCCTTTTGGTAAGATAAAGGTTAAATTCTAGAAGCTTGAAGTTTGTTTTTCTTATGAACTGGCAGGCGCTACAATCATTAAGCCTTTAATCATATGTTATGGTTATTTGGCTGACTCTTCAATAATTCAATATATATTGATCTAGTGTTGAATAGAATGTAATTTGAATAAGAGCATTGCTCTTAGATAATGTTAAATCTAAATGTAAGAACTCGCTCTTAGCTTACGGTGCTTTCCCGCGCTTTTCTTGAAAAAGTAAATAGTAAATAAAAAGAAAGAATAAGGGAGTCAGTTGAAAACTAAATTTGGTTATTACAACATCTTTTTAGAGCCGAGTGCGATTTTAATTGATTTTTCCAACCAACAAGTGGTTTTTTGCCAACCAACAAGTGTTAAGCTTAATTTTTAACGTAAAGATTAAATTTTTTGATAAAAAGTGGCATACATTAACGTAAAATTAAATTTTTAAATTACAACGCGGTCGTGAGTGCTGTTGCTGCTTCGATTGACGTCGCTGCCGTTTGGCCCGCTGCTGTCTCGTCGCTGCGCTCATTGTATCATAAGTATCAAATTTGTTGTTGTTCTTTATCCTAATATCGCCCACGCTTTTCTATCAATATTAATATAAGAACTGAGCCTTTTTAAAGGCTTATTCTTATATTTTTATCCATATACGTATTTAGCGTATATAAACTTAATAGTACTAAAAGTTTAAGTCTTTTTAAAGACTTGCACTTATAATACTATTAATACTATATAAGTATACTATTATATATTCAAATAATAATAATATTTTAAGTCTTAAGTCTTTTTAAAGACTTCTTAACTTATTATTATTATTATTTTTTTCACATTTAATCTTTATATATTCTTTAATACATTTACTTAATCCGTTTAATACATTTTATAATAATTTTTCTACATATATTAATATAAGAACTGAGCCTTTTTAAAGGCTTATTCTTATATTTTTATCCATATACGTATTTAGCGTATATAAACTTAATAGTACTAAAAGTTTAAGTCTTTTTAAAGACTTGCACTTATAATACTATTAATACTATACTATATTATTATATTATATTCAAATAATAATAATTTAAGTCTTAAGTCTTTTTAAAGACTTCTTAACTTATTATTATTATTTATTTTTTTTCACATTATTCTTTATATATTCTATCCATTTTCCCATTAATATACATATAAGCATTTTTAAAAGCTTGCTCTTATATTTTTATTCATATACGTACTCAGCGTTTATAATCTTAATAGTACTAAAAGTTTAAGTCTTTTTAAAGACTTGTACTTATAATACTATTAATTTAGTTAGGTTTGTTCTAATAATAATAATTTAAGCTTAAGTCTTTTTATAGACTTTTTCTTAACTTAATATTATTTCGCTGTTTTCAAAGTTGATTTTAATCTATTCTACAAATTCTATAATTCTATAAATTAATATAAATATAAGAATTATACTTTTTGAAAGTTTATTTTAGAAATGCCTCGTTTAAATAGACCGACTGCTTCTCAACGTGCAAGAACGCAATTGTTGAGAAATAGGATAAATAGGGAAAACGTAGAGTATGCAGAGGTGGAGAGAGTGGCAAACACAGTATCGCAGCGTAGGCGAAGGGAAGATTCCTTAGTCAGGAATGCAGAACAGGGCCTCAATACAGTGTCTAGAAGGTCAAGACGCTTGAATCGTCCTGTTCGTACGGTTGAGCAAGAAGCCGATACTCGACGTCGTTCTGAAAGGCGACAAAATAGCGAGAATCGAGCTGTGGAGCAGGTTCAAAATACTGCTGGCCATAGGGAAAGGCGCTTGCATCCTGCTCTTCGCGCAGCTGAGCAAGCAGTCAATACTCGGCGCCGTTCTATTAGACGTTTTGATCCCGCTCTTCGCGCAGTTGAGCAAGCAGCCGATACTCGACGTCGTTCTGAAAGGCGACAAAATAGCGAGAATCGAGCTGTGGAGCAGGTTCAAAATACTGCTGGCCATAGGGAAAGGCGCTTGGATCCTGCTCTTCGCGCAGTTGAGCAAGCAGCCGATACTCGACGTCGTTCTGAAAGGCGACAAAATAGCGAGAATCGAGCTGTGGAGCAGGTTCAAAATACTGCTGGCCATAGGGAAAGGCGATTGGATCCTGCTCTTCGCGCAGTTGAGCAAGCAGCCGATACTCGACGTCGTTCTGAAAGGCGACAAAATAGCGAGAATCGAGCTGTGGAGCAGGTTCAAAATACTGCTGGCCATAGGGAAAGGCGCTTGGATCCTGCTCTTCGCGCAGTTGAGCAAGCAGCCGATACTCGACGTCGTTCTGAAAGGCGACAAAATAGCGAGAATCGAGCTGTGGAGCAGGTTCAAAATACTGCTGGCCATAGGGAAAGGCGCTTGCATCCTTCTCTTCGCGCAGCTGAGCAAGCAGTCAATACTCGGCGCCGTTCTATTAGACGTTTTGATCCCGCTCTTCGCGCAGTTGAACAAGCAGCCGATACTCGACGTCGTTCTGAAAGGCGACAAATTAGCGAGTTTAGGGTTATGGAGCAGGAACAAAACACTGCCAGCCATAGAAGAAGGCGCTTGGATATCGTGTATCGCGCGGGTGAGCAAGAAGCAAATACCCTGCGTCGAGCACTGGCAAGAGATACACAGGAACGCTTATTAGAAAGAGAGCGTGATAGGGCTAACAGAGCTAGGGCTAGGGCTGGTAGGGATCGCAGGGCAGTCGAGCAGGCGAGAAATACACTTGCTCGACGAAGCGCACGATTAGCTGCTCGACAAGCAACGATCGATGCAATTAGAAATATAAGTCAACGAGTTAGTCAATACAGAAGCCTTAGTGATAATAGGGAAGCAGAAAATCTTCGGAATGCAATTCGAAGTCAGGAAATTAGGCTTGATGTAGCTCAGGAAAATAGGACTATTAGATTCAGACCTATTGAAATAGAAGCTCACATAGCAACATTCAATAGGAATGTTAAGCTTGGCCCAGATCAGATTTGCTTTTGTTGCAAAGGATTGTGGTTCCCCAAGCAAATAAGTAAGCTTTCTAGGACTTATTTGGAAGAACATTGCGAGTTCAGGGAAGAGATATACCAAAATGCAAGACAACTTGCTTTCACTGGTAATCTTTTCAAGTTTTGCAAAACTTGTCACAGCAACATTAAGGCCGGCCGAAAGCCCAAAGGGGCCATTTCAAATGGCTTAGATTTCCCAGAAATTCATAACTCTTTGAGGGGCCTAACTCCCTTGGAAGAACGACTGATTTCACCTCGCCTTCCATTTATGATAATTAAGTCAATAGGTCACGAGCGTCAAAGTGCTATTAAAGGAGCAGTTGTGAATGTCCCTATTCCAGTAAGCAATATCGTGACGTCTCTTCCACGAGCTTTCAATGAGGCTGAGGTAATTCAGCTCCACCTCAAACGAAGAATGGAATACGGACATGATTTCATGGCAGAAACCATACGGCCTGCCAAAATTGCTGACGCTATTAGGTATTTAGTTAATACAGAGCTTTATAGAAAGCATAATGTGTCAGTTAACGAGCAGTGGATCTCTGACTTCACATCCGAAACTGTTCCATTCATAGCATCTCAAGCTGATGAAGCCTTTGTTGAGGGACAACTAGCCATCCAGCAGGAGGATGAAAATTCGGAGGCGCGTAATTCGGATCAGAATACAGAAGCCGAAGAACTAAACCCTGGAGGACAAGAAACATTGCTTGAGAATAACCAGACACATAATGTAGGAATGACGAGAATTACAATAGCTCCAGGTGAGGGCCAAAAGCCTCTCGACGTAATTCTCGATACTGATTCTGAAGAACTGGCATTCCCTAGCATATATGCTGGCATAAAAAGACCATCTTCAGAAAGCTACACAACCATAGTTAGATCTGAACTTAGGAATGTAGATAGACGAGGTTGCCGAACTGATAAGTTATTCTTCAATTATAAGAAGTTGGAATTGATAAAAATTCGAAATAATATTTCAACTTGCTTACGTAAGCGGAGTGCCTCCAGTGCCATAACAGCTGCTAACGTCCTAAATGAAGATTTTATTGGCAACCTCATTTGTCATGATGAGGGATATAGGATCCTTAGGGACATTCGCACGTCTCCTGCTCACTGGGAAGATGAGAAGAAAAAGGTCATGGCCATGATTCGCCAATTTGGGCTGCCAACTTTTTTCATAACTTTATCGGCCGCTGAAACTAGGTGGCCAGAGCTGCTAGTACTGCTCAAGCGCAATGTAGATAGGGTTAATATAAGTGAAGAAGAAGCTTCAAATTTGCAGTTTGGGGAAAAGGCGCGCCTTATAAGAACTGACCCAGTGACGTGCGCTAGATATTTTGATTATAGATATAGAGAAGTTTTAAAACTTATGAAAAAGCCAGGGGGTGTCTTTGGAAGTAATTTCGTTACTACCTATTACTGGCGAGTTGAGTTTCAACAGAGAGGTTCGCCTCATATTCACGGCATGTTTTGGCTGAAAGATGCCCCAAAAGTGGATTTAAACAATGAAGAGTCTATACGTACTGTAATAGCCTTCATTGATCAGTTTGTAACTGTGGATGTTACAAACCCAGATTTGGCTCCGTATATTGAATACCAAAAGCATAAGCATGGGCATTCGTGTCTTAAAAAAGTGCGGGGACAATCTATTTGTCGTTTCGGTATTCCATACCCTCCAATGCCCCAGACGGAAATTTTAAATCCACTTCCCGAAGCAACTCAAAATTCTCTTCATCACGAAAACTTCAAAAAAATTCGAGATTTTCTACTTCGCAATCATGCAGATGACATGATTAGCCATTTAAGCATATTTGAAAATTTTCTTTCTCACAACCATGTGAGCCTCAGTTACGAGGACTACATTTATACTATTAGGTCTAGTTTGAAAAAACCACAGATTTTTCTGAAGAGAACATTTGCCGAAATTCAAGTAAATGCTTATAATAAACACATTCTTTCTATGCAAAGGGCAAATATGGATATCCAGTTAATTTTGGACCCTTTTGCTTGCTGTAGCTACATTATTAATTATATTAACAAATCCCAACGGGGTATTTCGAAGTTAATGCGAGAAGCAGCCAATGACATTAGAAGAGGCAATTCAAGCATTCGACAAAAGCTACAGTATCTCGGTCACAAGTTTATATCAGGCACTGAGATTTCTGCTCAGGAAGCCGTGTATTGTTGTCTGGGAATGGCGTTGTCCGAAGCCAGTAATAAGTGCGTTCATATCAACACCTTCCCTCCAGAACAACGAGTTCGTATGCTTAGACCTACACGCGACCTTCAAAATATGCCTCAGAATTCAACTGACATATTTCTGAAAGGATTGCTGGATAGATACGAACAAAGACCAGATTATCATGAAGGCCTGTGTTTAGCCGATTTTTCAGCAAATTTTGAGTTTTCGAAAAGCCGTAGAAGTACTCGTCAGAGGGCAAATAGTGACGATGAAACTGAAGAAGGCAATGAAGTGTTAGGAGATGTATATTTTCCGCTCCGAGATGGAAGCGGTTTTATTAGGGAAAGAAATAAGGCCAGTATTATTAGGTATAGGCCATTTAATATTAATACAGATAGGATTAACTATTTTAGATCATTAGTTATGCTTTTTTCTCCGTGGCGAAACGAACAGGTAGATTTAATTCAAAGAAATTGCGAGGAATTTTATAGGGAGAATGAGGAGGCTATTAAAGCTAACTTTGAAAAGTATAATGCCATAGATAGTTTAGAAGACGCGCTTAGAAGGGCCATGGAAGCAGATAGTATAGAGGAAAATGAAGAAGAGGAGGTCGAACCTCATGAGGAGTTTAGGGCATTAGCTATCCCTGAAATATCTTCTCAAATTAATGTTTTAAACTTGAACAACAATTTGTTAGATGTTGATCCGGATAGCAATATCCGGGTTATAAAGCTTCCGCCACTTATATCCCCTTTAAACTTAGCCAATTTAGTTAGATCACTAAATTTGGAGCAAAAAACTTTCCTTACTCATGTCTTGCATAATGCAAGGACAAATCGAACCTTTTATGAGTTCGTAGGTGGCGGAGCAGGTGTCGGCAAAAGTAGATTAATATCAACGTTATTTCAGTCCCTATCCAAGGAGTATAATGGTAGAGTAGGATGCGACCCAACTTCGGTAAAAATTTTACTGTGTGCTCCCACAGGCAAAGCTGCTTTCGGAATCGGAGGATCCACTCTTCATTCCATGTTCTCTCTCCCTGTAAATCAGGCTGGGTCCGCATTTAGAAGTTTAAGTCCTGATTTGTTGAATACCCTTCGTTCAAGATTTCTTGATCTTAAAATTCTTATAATAGACGAAATTTCTATGGTCGGTGCAACAATGTTTTCTCATTTAGACTCTCGCCTAAAGCAAATATTTTCTAATGTTGAAACTCCTTTCGGAGGTATTTCGGTTATCGTGTTCGGCGATCTTAGACAGTTGCGGCCCGTATGTGATCGCTGGATTTTTCAGCCCCCGGCGCATGATCCATACAGTGCTATATTTGGATCGTATCTGTGGAGTCCTTTTAGGTTTTTTGAACTCACAGAAATAATGCGACAGCGAGATGACCAACCGTTTGCTATTGCACTCAATAACATGGCATCCGGCCAAATGACGTCTGATGATGTTAGCTTGCTTAGATCTAGAATTTCCGATGAAAGTCAAATTCCAAATGACTCAATTCACCTTTTTACAAGTAATCAGGACACAGATCGGTACAATAGGGAGAAGCTTAACTCGATTCCCACTGCTCAATTTCTCTCGGAAGCTATAGACTCAGTTAAGTCCGCTCAAATAAGCTTAGAGCAGAGGAACAGATGTCTGGAACAAGCTAGGTCCCTAAAAACATCTGAGACACAAGGATTGTGTACCTCTCTGACTTTAAAAACCACTGCCAAATATATGATGACGGTCAATGTAGATACATCAGATGGTCTCGTAAACGGAGCCACTGGTGTCCTTAGGGAGATAGGCTTCAGTACGTCCAACACTCCAGATCTTCTTTGGATACAATTTTTAGATGAAAGCATAGGAGTAAATGCGCGTTCCAAGCGCAGACATTGTGAGGAGGCTTCATGGACGCCGATTTCGAAAATTATAAAGAGTTTTCAAATTAATTCTAATCAGGCAACTACAATTGACCGAAAGCAGTTTCCAGTGGTTCCTGCAGAAGCAATAACTATTCATAAAAGTCAAGGCGCTACGTACAGTAAAGTGGTAGTTCACACTAACTCCAGCATGCAGAGAGCTGCGCTGTATGTAGCCTGTAGTAGAGCAACAACTGCGGCAGGTCTCTTCATTATTGGACCTTTTGTCCCCCCAAGATCCGCTCAGGATTCAGCTTCAGAAGCAGAGCTCCGAGAATTGCGTTCCACTAAGCTACTGAATACCCATTTCGATTGTTTAAGCGGAGCCCGACCAAAAAGAGGCATTCTCGTTTTTATTCGAAACGAACTATTTGAGAATGTTAGTCTTTGCTCAAGTGGTCGATTTTTTTCAAATATTTCAAATTTAGCCTCTCCAGTGTTTGAGTTTGCTATCTTTAAGTACCGATCTTTAGGGATTCTCGTTTTATATAAAAGTCCGACCTATCCGTTAAAGAAGTTTGAAACTGAATTTAAGGAGTTATTTCAGCAGCACACATTTTTAAATAGTAATTGTTTAGTGTTAGGAGATTTTAACTTGTGCCTCCACTCCATCTCTGGCTGCTGCAAGCAAATTTTCGATTTTTTAGTAGATGTTAAGGGTTTTGGTTCTTTGCTAGATTTGGATTCGTCTACAACCAATTGCAATACACATATTGATTGGGCGTTTTCAAATATTTTCGATAATCGGGCCACTGTGCGCACATTTGAGACCACATATAGTTACCACAGTGGTATATTAGTTAGCGTTAGGGAGGCTGATTAGGTATTGTAGTTATTTAATTAAATATAAACTAAATAAGTATTTATTTTCATTATAATTATTTATTATTAAAAAAAAAAAAAAAAAAAAAAAAAAATCAAAAAAAATAATTAATATTATTAAATAAATCTGATAATTAAATTTGATTTACAAAAAAAAACAAGAAAAACCCAAAAAAAAAAATATTTGAATTTTTTAGTTATTAGATGTATTTATTATTAAATTACAAAAAAAAACCACAAAAAAACCTAAAAAAATAATGAATATTTTTTTAAATAAGTCTGATAATTTAATTTAATTTAAAACAAAAACAAGGAAAACCCACAAAAAAATTAAGTAAAAACAAAAAAAAACCTTTAAAAATAAGTCATATTTTTAAATAAGTTTGATAATTTAATTTAATTTAATAATTCATTTTTTAAGTATTTAATTTAATAATAACAATATCTATGCCTCCGTATGCTACGGACAAACAAAATTTTTGGGGAACATGGAGTTTTTAAAATTTTTCAAAGTTTGAAAACTCAAGTCGACTCGTAGGTCCCCAAAATTGATTTTGGTTTAAACGACCCCGTTGTAACTCAACGGCCTCCACGTGGTGTTCCCTGGGTACCGATTTCAAAATTGTAATCGGAAGCTAATTCGAGCGGCGAAAAGTTACGTAAATATGAAGGCATATTTATTGTTTTTTAAATTTAGCTGCTGAGTAACGGGTATCTAATAGTCGGGGAACTCGACTATAGCGTTCTCTCTTGTTCAATTTCTATTTGAAACTAGTTCGATAGTTTCATGAAAAGCTTCATAATATTCAGTCGGTGACAGAGTTTCTTCGAAAACTATACTCTTGTCTTAGAGTTTTCTTATAAAGCGAAAACTGTAAGTAGTTTGAAGTGTGGCAAGAATCCCTCGATGACATCCAGCAAATCGGAAGTTGGCACAGCAGCAGTCAATCCGACTACAGTCTTCATTGCTTCCGGACGCAACACTTCATCATCCAGCTCGAAATGCGCATTTTTTAGCCAGTTTTCCTCTTTGTCCTACAGAAATAGTTGTCCAGTGTACCAGATTGACTGCCCAATTTCGCCGCGTCACAACCTCTAGAAAAGATATCTGCTGGGTTCTGCTTTGTGGGAACATGTCGCCGACCATTCTTGAATCGTCGCTACCATGTTAGAAACGAATGTCGACGACGAAGATGGATAAGATCAAATTCAGTGAAGAGTAAATCCAAGCTGTTTACGAATGCATCGCAATCGACTCATCGCAATATAACTTATTTAAAAAAAGTTCCTGCAATATGATATTTCCTTTAATGAAAATGGGCCCTACTAAGCTAAGGGGGTCAAACATTTTCTATGTCACTAACAGTATGTTCCGTTTTGTCACTTAGACCCCCATGACAAATATTCATATTCTGTCCGAATAGCCAGAAATGGGGCTGTTCCGTAACATATGTAATGGTGTTGAGCTTGTATACTCTTAAGGATTCAGAGGGGTCTTTCCTGCACACTATAAGTTAAAACCTCCTATCCGCTTCATGAACGATCACTTGACGGACGATACATCTTTTTTACATCGGCAGTCAGGGCATTCCTTTGCAGCCGGAAGTGGAGTAGATAGCATCAGGATGTCGAAGGATGTTCGTTGTCGAAGAAGTTGCCCAACCCATTTGGATCGGAATTAATCGGCAGCCCAACTTCAAACCGATCTGATGGCAATACCTGAGAAGTCTTACTGTAATGCTCTTCACATAACAAGTAGTGTGCTGCCAATACCAAGTAAGTTTATACACGACTTCTCTCTATGAATCTGTAAGCGGTGCGCCAGTTCTTCTGTTATAAATTTAATTTAAGGCAACGCTAAACTGTTCTCAGACACTGTGTATCTATGTAGAAAAATGTGGGGTGAGCGGTCACAAGCTCCACACTTTTTCACTTTGCATTTTGAAACACATAGTGGCCTTTTTGCATAGCCTTTCTGCAGACAATAAATACATAAGGAGGCAGACTTAACAAATTCAAACCTTTGCATCACAGAGAGACGTTTGGGCTACAGTTCTGTAGTGAATAATATGCTCTATTTCAATAGCTACAAATTTGTTGATTAGCTACAATTATGTGGGTTGCTTAACAATAAATTGTCTTGCTTCGTCTTTCTCGATTCTACAGCTGAAAAATGTTGATATCGGCGATTTAACATGTTTTCGAAATCGGACCAAAGCGGCAAAGTCTCATAATTGAGTTGTTCCTCCCATTTTTGTTTGGTCGCTAGGTCGAATCTATTCAAAACCAAATAAATCATTATTTCATTCGAAATTTTTATATCATCTCCTATCTGTATCGATAGGGTTTCACAAGGAGGATGCTGACGAATGCGAAATTTTCGAACGACTAAACAATGTTGAAATATTATTCATAAATATTCGTTAAACCATTTTTAAACTAGCCATTGCATTTTCGTAATTGCTCTCGGTGACTTCGAAAGCTTGTGAGGAGTTAAAACTCCGCACAAATGCAAATTTGCATGAGCAGGGCCTGCCGTTGCCAGTTTCGCAACAAGTCAACGCGTAGTAACGGCAGTGTGAAGCCGAGGAGTTGTAGAAAAAGAGTTGGGAGAAACTTAACCGGTAGAAAGAGAGTTTGGAGAATAACGGTATCCGCTGGACTTTGGACCAGACCAAGCTGGACTTTGGACCAAAGCCCACAGCCTTTCTTCTCACCTCCAACCATGTTTGGCCACGGTAGTACCAGGCGAGGGTCCAGTTCCACGACGGAAAAGCGGACAAGTCGCCGGATAATCAAATCACAGTATAAATATAGGCAAGAATAAAGATCAAAGAAACGAGAAGTGCAAAGTGTTGTTACTGGTAACCAGGTGATCACGTTTTAATATAAATTTGGTAAATCAGTTCGTTACATCTAGCGCCGAAAAACGTGATTATCCCGGCAG
Organism: Drosophila teissieri; assembly: GCF_016746235.2. Taxonomy (NCBI): domain Eukaryota; kingdom Metazoa; phylum Arthropoda; class Insecta; order Diptera; family Drosophilidae; genus Drosophila; species Drosophila teissieri. Next base: position 284,925 of record NW_025224996.1, read on the forward strand.
TATACAAAAAAAAAGCAGGATCTACCGCCTCAAAAAGGAGTATTTCGCATATGTCGCACAGAGGTTGCGCATATCGCTGTCTGGAACAGAGGACATGCGAAAAGCCTACTACTATGAGTACTACGCAGAGACGGAAAACGACCCAAAGCACTCAGCAATCTGGACAGAATTGGGGGCAGCATATCCAGACAGTCCAGGTCCAAGCATAAAGCTGACGAACTCCGAGGGTGAAGACCACATTGCAAGTCTGAGCATGGAGGTGATGCAGCAGGAAGGTCAACGAAGAGAGATGAGCAGGTGTTTTCGCTTCTGCAAACAGGGTGACATTTATATTTATATATTTACATATGTATATTTAGTTGACTCCATATCATGTTCTGGATTAACATTGTGCGACGACTTGTGAGGTTGGAGTTATAAATTATGAAAACATATATGACACAATTCAAAAAATTCTTTAACAGCTTAAAGTACTGGGTTTTTGGAATCTAATTTGATCTAATTTTGGAAATTTAAAATAATTTAAGTAAAAAATTTCTCGTACCTCTGAAATATTCATTTCGGGGAGAGATTTAAAAACTAGAGATGCTTGAATTACGACGCGTATTCTTTATTAATGATAACTGGAAATCATATTGGGTGCCGTTTTAGTCCAGACACAAGAACGCTATAGTCGAGTTCCCCGACTATCTGATACCCGTTACTTAGCTAGTGAAAGTGCGAAGGATAATTTTCAACACATACAGTTTTTGGAAGGTAATGGGCGTGGAAAAAAGTTTTTTTTGGCAAATTGAAAAAAAAACAAGACCAACAAAAAAACATTTTTTCAAAGTGTGAGAGTAACAGTTTGTTTGCGTTAGGTAGGCGTTTTGGCAAATCGATAGAAATTTACAATAAAAATAATAAATAATAATAATAAATAATCGAATAATAAATAATAAAAAAATAATAATAATAATAATAATAAAAAAATTTCAAAACATTTTTCTAAGATGTAGGCGGGGGAGCTCTTAGGCGGTTTGTGGGCGTAGTAACATGGGTCAACAAGATTGCGCTGCGTCTATATCTCTGGAAACTGCATACTTAGTCTTAACCCTCTATAGTTCCTGAGATATCGACGTTCATACGGACAGACAGACGGACGGACATGGCCAGATCGACTCGGCTATTCATCCTGATCAAGAATATACATATATACTTTGTATGGTCGAATCTTGTATACCTTTTTACTCCACGAGTAACGGATTTAAAAAAACGCCACAATGACAGACGTTCATATGCCAGAAATCATGTATAAAATGTAATACTACTAGGTTATATTTCAGATAATATGTCAATCGGATAACCTATCGTTGTTTTATTGCAATTTATGGTGCTATGCTTTATAAAAAAACACCCACTTTTATTATTACTGAAAAATTCACTCGCATACTCAGAGAAGAAAAATGGCGTTTAGTAAATTACTATCATCAAATAACGTACCAACAAATTCTTACAACCAAATTCGAACCAATGCCTATTCTGCAACAACGCAGATACTTTAATAGAACACATACTAAACGAATGCACTACATTTAATAACACAATTTCATCCTTCTCCTAACCAATCCCACACCCCATATCTTAACAACCGTTCTATCGTTACTTAAAAAATCCAACATAATACATGAGCTATTAAATACAATATTTCGCATAATATAGAATACACTTTGAATTTTCAGAACTACCCTGTTACCAAGTCTTTTAGACAATTAAGTTAACTAGCCAATAAGTATATAGATCCAGCCGAAAGCCACTGCAGATATGGCTGATACCCATCCTGTAGCTTACTTTCCAATTTAATCATACAGTGTACAATAAATAAACAAATAATACAAAACTTTTGTCCGATACATGTCAACTACCTAGAACTGACGATATTTTAGATAATCTAGGCAGAGCCTAACACTATTCATATCTTGATTTAATGTCAGGATTTTACCAAAAGAAGTTGAAAGAGGCTCGTCCACTTCAACGAGCAATGGCTTATATCGTTTTACGCGACCGTTTGGGTTAGAAATAGCACCAAATTCTTTCCAGAGAATGATGACTATTCCTTCTCTAGACCTGAGCCGTCCAAGCATTCTTTTATATAGATGATCTAATAGTCATTGGTTGTTCCGAAAAATATATGCTTACAAACTTAACAGACGGTTTTTAAAAATGTTCTAAAATATGTTATTTTTTATGAAGTCACATTTTTGTGACATAAATGCACAGATAAAGGAATCTTACTAGATGACAAGAAATTTGACGTAATCAAAAATGATCCAGTTTCACATAAAGCAGACAGTGCAAGATGTGGACAATGGACAGATAACTGTTAGAAAGCATTTTTGCATTTAGGTAAAAAGAGGTAAACAGATATTTTTATTGAAAAATTTGGGTATCTTAACTTCATAGCTAGGTTGCTGCTCGCGTGCCGGCGTCACTTGCATGATTTTTACGAGTTCAGCCAAATTCCGATTTTGCATTTCGACCACTGCACGCCACTGCTTCTCAGAAAATGCAGGATGGGGCACAGATCCCACTTCTGATGTCGGGTTATTGACGCCAGAAGCCTCGTCGTCCTTCCGTCCGTTCATATCGGCGTCACTCATAATGATTTTTCAATACTCAATTTGTAAAGCTGCGCGCGTTTAACGAGTCCACTTGCGTCTACTTTGGCTTCTCAACGGTTAATGTGTCGTTTCGTACAGACTGCTTTTTGTCTTCCCAATTTTTGACATTCCCTTTTCATTATGTCTCTTTCTCACTCTAATCCAAGTAGCGCAATTGGCCACGTTCAGCAACAGCTTTATCGCTCTCATTCTAGAAGAGTCCCGTTTATAGATAATTCATCTACCCATCCTCACACATTGACAATGAATAGGAACACGCATAACAGCAGAAGGAACATGGAGAAGAAGTAAATAGCGACTAAGCGCATACAGATTATTTTCGCCCCGACATATGTATATTTAGTTGACTCCATATCATGCTCTGGATTAACATTGTGCGACGACGTGTGAGGTTGGAGTTATTAATGATGAAAACAGATATGACATATATTGATAAGAAGCCGTCTCAAGCACTAACTATCTACAAGCAGCATCATTAAAAATTCATTTGGATAATGGTAACCAGCTTACTTTAGCCGCTGTTTACTGCCCACCTCGTTCCACTTTATCTGAAGACCAATTTATGGAATTCTTCAACTCACTTGGAGAACATTTCATAGCAGCTGGGGACTATAATGCCAAGCGCACACACTGGGGGTCTCGACTCGTGAATCCAAAAGGAAAACAGTTCTACAACGCCATTATAAAAGCAAACAACAAGCTCGACCACGTTTCTCCTGGCACACCTACATACCGGCCTACTGACCCCAAAAAACTACCTGATCTAATTGATTTCGCAGTCACCAAAAACATTCCCCGTAATTTGATAAGCGCCGAGTGCCTCTCAGACCTATCATCTGACCACTCGCCCCTCCTAATAAATCTGCTCCGACACCCAGAACCAGCAAACCTCTCTTATAAGTTGACTTCAGAAAAAACCAACTGGCTCAAATACAAAAAATACATAAGCTCACACATTGAGCTTAACCCACCTCTTGAAGCTGAAGCTGACATTGATAGTTTTGTTAACTCACTGGAGTCAATTATCGTTGCTGCAGCTCGCTGCTCAACGCCGCAAACAGTAAGCAAAATTACAAATCACAAAAAGACCAACCTGCAAATCGAACAACTTGTTCTCGAAAAACGACGCCTACGGCAAGAATGGCAGTCCTCCAGATCACCGTCGGCAAAACAAAAGTTAAAAGACGCCACACGCAAACTTACAAAAGCTTTAAAGCAAGAAGAAGAGCTTGCCCAACGTACTTATATTGAAAAATTATCAACATCCAGTACAAAAAACTCACTGTGGAAAGCTCACCCAACTCTTGGCTCACCCACAGTACCAGTGGTCCCTATTAGAAACCACAAAGGTGGTTGGGCCCGTGGCGACAAAAATAGAGCCAGCACATTTGCCACTCATCTACAAAAAGTCTTCCAACCAAATTCTGCAACAAACACGTTCGAAATTCCGCCCGCAACAGACGACTCCCAGCTTCATCATGCACCAGTTGTGTTTCGCTCAAACGAAATCTCAAAAATCATCAAAGAACATCTGAACCCAAAAAAATCTGCAGGGTGCGACCTAATTACCCCTAAGATGATTATTGAACTGCCTTACTGTGCCGTATGCAGCATTACCCAGCTCTTCAACGCCATCAACAAACTTGGCTACTTTCCAGGAATATGGAAAAAGTCAATAATAATAATGATACCAATGCCGGGAAAAGATCACACTGTTCCATCGTCGTACAGGCCCATAAGCCTTCTATCCTGCTATCGAAACTTTTCGAAAAATGCCTACTGTCTCTGACTATTACTTCATTCCTGAACACGCACAACACAATACCAGCACACCAATTTGGCTTTTGCGAAAAACACGGAACTAGCAAGTTAACCGCATAACATCAGAAATACGAAACGCATTTGAAAAACGGGAATACTGCTCTGCGATGTTTATAGATGTTTCGCAGGCATTCGACAGTTTGGCTGGACGGTCTAAAGTACAAAATCAAAACAACGCTTCCAAACAACACTCATAAACTGCTAGAATCGTACCTCTACAACAGGAAGTTTGTAGCGAGCTGCAACACTGCGATATCCGACGAACACAGTATTGAAGCCGGTGTCCCACAAGGCAGCGTACTAGGCCCAACACTATACGTCTCATTTACAGCAGACATCCCTACAAGTAGCAACCTGACAGTTTCTACATTTGCGGATGACACAGCTATTTTCAGCCGCTCCAGATGCCCAATCAAAGCATCATCTCAGCTAGCCATCTACTTGGTCGACGTGGAAAAGTGGTTATCCGACTGGCGTATAAAGGTAAACGAACAAAAATGCAAGCAAGTAATTTTCACCCTTAACAGGCAAGATTGTCCACCGCTCACGCTGAACAACGTCGCACTTCCAATAGCAAACGAAGTGACGTATCTGGGAGTTCACCTCGATAGAAGACTAACGAGGCGCCGACACATCAAAGCCAAGAGAACTCACTTAAAACTGAAGGCCAACAGCCTTCATTGGCTTATCAACTCCCGCTCACCACTCAGTTTGGACTTCAAGGTGCTGCTCTACAACTCAGTGCTAAAACCAATCAGTAGTAGTTTCGACTCGCGTCGGGGTAAGACGTATTTTCATCGAGCTCTGTACAAAATTAATTTATTTAAGTGAAGTGAATAAATAAAACAAAATAAATTACAAATATCAGCGAAAAGACGCTATTAGCAATGTTAAATTGCAAATCTATAATATTTGTTGTGTGTGGAAACATTAAATTAAAACAAAAGCTAATTTAAATAGACAACAAACAAATCGACAGTTCCAAAATGAGCCAACGCGATTTGCGCGGTCAGCGGCAAAAAAGAGCAAGACGAGCGCCGGCTCTCTCTCCAACGAAACAATGCATACTTCACCGTCGTGTCTGACGCCCGCGAGTGCCAAACAATCCATCGGGCCAATGACCTAGCACCTGCAGAAGGCAAACGAACGCGGTCTTGCTCACCAATGCTTATGACTGCACGATGTGAACCCGAACGCATTGAGAGCGTCTCTCTCGCGCTCTCCTCATTGCAAACGGTGTCAAGCTCTGTAGCTTCCAGCACAGTAACTTCGATATCTACTGCAACTGCACCTATAGCAACAACAACAACAACAACAACAACACTATGCTCAGTACCGAGAGCTGTGCATATTTCTGCTGAATCAACAACAACTAAAGCAAGTGCACTCTCGCCGACTCTAGAAAACAAAAGCGGACAAGAACCAAAACAAAACACAAAACTGTTTCAAACAGGGCTGGATCGCTACATTCAAATAAAGCGTAAGCTAAGCCCACAACACAAACAGGCTGGCAATCAGCCGAAAATAAATCGCACCAACGTTGACAACTCAACTTCAAATAGGTTTGCACTACTGGATGACTGCGAAGTGCATCCAATCAAAGATTAGGAGCAGAAGAAGATTAAGCCCCCACCAATAAACCTCAAGTGCACTGGTTAACAAACTAGCTACGATCATCAGAGAAAACAAGTTCCACGTTATACCTCTTACCAAGGGAAACATACATGAAACGAAAGTGCAGACTCCGGATGAGTCTAGCTATCGATCAGTGACCAAGTACCTGGATGAAGCTGGAAAGAGTTACTATACCTACCAGCATAAAAGTGCCAAAGGATTGCAGGTTGTCATTAAAGGAATTGAATCATCAGTGACCCCATCCGAAATTATCGAGGCACTAAAGGAGAAAAACTTTAAGGCAAAAACGGTGATCAACATTCTTAACAGGAAGAAAGAGCCGCAGCCATTCTTCAAAGTCGAACTGGAGCCATCGAGTCAAAAAATCAGCAAAAATGAAATACATCCAATTTATAAACTACAGTTTCTACTGCACCGGAGAATAACCGTCGAAGAGCCACACACGCGCAAGCAGCCTGTGCAGTGCACTAACTGCCAAGAATATGGCCACACCAAAGCGTACTGCACCCTAAAATCTATCTGCGTCGTTTACAGCGATGCTCACAGTACCTCAAACTGTCCTAAGAACAAGGACAGCTCAATTAAATTATGCAGCAACTGTGGCGAAAACCACACAGCCAACTGGCGAGGATGCATTGTTTACAAGGAACTTAAGAGTCGCCTAAACAAACGAGTGACTTTAGTTCGTGATCGTACCACACCAACAATTCACAAAGCAATGGAACCGACTAACATCCCTTTGTCTACCAGCTACCGAACAGCACCAAATATTTCCTTAGCAAGTGCACTAAAATCAGGGATCCAAACACCAGCAGCGGACACCCCCATTCATCAAACAAACACTCACGATAACATGCAACAGCAGCCAATTGGCGTTGAAGCGATTATGCTTTCGATGCAGCAAAGCATGAAAGACTTCATGGCCTTCATGCAAACAACTATGCAAGAGCTTATGAGGAACCAAAACATCCTTATTCAAATGCTCGTTTCTTCTAAAACAGTATAATGACTCCCCTAATAATACCAACCTGGAACGCTAATGGCGTTTCGCGGCACAAGCTAGAACTTGCTCAGTTCTTTGGTTATGAACCACACGCGCATCCCACAAGCCGATGACGTAACATATTAGGTATTCTCACCTGGCGGAAACACATAGAGGCCAAGACGACGCACCTGAGACTAAAAGCAAAGGATCTACACTGGCTTATAAACGTTCGGTCTCCCCTAAGCCTGGAATACAATGTCCTTTTGTATAACTCCGTTCTTAAACCCATATGGACCTATGGCTCCGAGCTATGGGGCAATGTATCGAGAAGCAACATCGACATCATACAGCGAGCACAGTCTAGGATTCTGAGAATCATAACTGGAGCTCCATGGTATCTTCGGAACGAGAATATACACAAAGACCTAGAAATAAAACTTGTCATTGAGACAATAACAGAGAGAAAAGTAAAATACAAGGAAAAACTAGGCTCACATCCAAATCCCCTTGCAAGAAAACTTCTTCGAGTATGCAGCCAAAGTCGACTGCACCGCAACGATCAACCAGCCCAATAGCACAAATCATCTCATAAAATGATAATTAGCTAGCTTAGAATAAGATTTGAAAACTTATTGTTAGTCTCTTAAGTAAAAGGGAAGACTCGATAAATAAGATTAAAAAAAAAAAAAAAAAAAAAAGGGAGTTGCACCATAATGGTGCTGTCCACTTCTACGCGGACATATATGCCGCCCCATAAGCCTTTTGCGTTGCATCGCAAAAACCATGATGCTCAACCTTGAAATCTGGATGAAACGAGAGCCAGCGTGGAATGCGTATCTGCTCTAAAACCGAATAACTTTGGAGAAAATTAAGCCATCGCTGAGAAAGCTCATTTGGAATGTTTTCGTCCCACCCAAGCTCCTGTAGCCAAATCTCCTGCATGAAAATTTTAGCTCGAACGATAAACGGCGCTAACCAGCCTGCAGGGTCGAACAATTTGGCAATTTGGGACAGGACTTGGCGTTTTGTAAAGGACGTTTCAATAGTTAACTCTGGCGGAACGAAGAAGAATTCGTCGGAGGTTGCCTTCCAGCGAATACCGAGGGTTTTGGCAGTGCTTTCTGCATCGGTCTCGAGAAAATCAGTATTTAATAGATGGTCGCTCTGAATGGCTGCTAAAACTTCCTTTTGGTTGGAGGTCCATTTCCTCAATGGAAATCCGGCGGAATTCAGAGCGTCTCGGAGCTCGTGCGCCTTGAGCTGAGCTTCTTCCGTGGAGTCCGCTCCGGCTAAACATCATCCACATACATGCAATATTGCTAGCTTTTGGATGGCTGAGTTCTACGTCAGCTGCTAGCTGCTGCAGTACTCGGATGGCAAGGAAAGGCGCGCAATTGACTCCAAAGGTTACTGTTTTCAATTCGAAATCTCTGAGTTCCGCTCTATTGTTTCGGAAAAGTATTCGTTGGAATGAGGTGTGCAGATCTACCCAGATCTGCCGATACATTTTTTCGATATCGGCGCTAAACACGTATCGGAAATAGCGCCACTTCAGAATTTGAATGGTTAAGTCGGAATGTAAGATAGGACCAGCATGAAGGATATCATTTAAACTGGTACCATTCGATGAAGGGCTGGAGGCATTGAATACTACACGGAGTTTAGTAGTTACGCTCTCCGGTTTTAAGACGGCGTGATGTGGCATATAATAGGCGTTGCAATCATGGGTAGGAAGAACTTGTCGCATGTGCTTTAAGTCGAGATATTCCTGGATCACCGAATCGTCTCTCGCTTTTAAGGCCTCATCTTTTTTTAGACGCTGCTCATTTCTTAAAAACTGAGCCAACGCGAAAGACCTGGAATGCCCTAGCCCGGAACCGATATGTTCTGGGTCGCGAAAAGGCAGAGTAACGACATATTTGCCGCACTCGTTTCTCGTGGTTGTTTGAAGGAAATTCTTCTTGCACATGGAATCGGACTCTTTTACCAACTTTATTGGTATATCCTCCACTCCAAAATTTTGTGAGTAGTTTGTCCAGTGAATTATCGTACGCGTGGGAGATCTGCGTCGAAAAGGTGGAAATTCTGCTTTGTGCTGAGGCTGACACTGGCCCAGTTAGTACCCAGCCGAAAATGGTCTCTTGCCCCAAGAGAGAGCCACAGATGTTGGTTTTGCTCCACTCAGAAGCACCGAAGGCAGAATGTCGGCTCCGATAAGGACATCTATTTGTGCGCTCTCATAGAATTTAGGATCCGCCAGTGGGAAATCGGGAAGATCCCGAAGGAAATTTTGCGGAATTGGGTAGGAAGGCAGATTTCTGGCTAGTTGAGGGAGGACATAGGCCGTCGTCTCCAACTGCAACGCGGGCCTAGTCGGAGATCGGATGGTGAAACTGCAAAGCTTCTTGGACTGAGCGGATACTGTTTGGTTTAAGCCTGAGACTTGAGCCACCTGGAATGGCAATTTAATTAGTATGAACAGTCGCTCGGTTATGAATGTTGCCTCTGATCCGGAGTCGATCAGGGCGCGTGCCTTAAAGTTAGTGCCAAGATGGGAAATATTGATTACGGCAGTGCCAAGAAGGATAGCTCTTGAGCCCGTTGCGAAATAATTTTGAACACCGGCTTGCTCATTTGGAACGAAATTGGCCTGATTAGCAGAAATTGGCCTTGCAGGATTTGAAGGACTTGAATTGCTGGAAAAGGGGTTGTTTCGGTGCAACAACGTGTAATGCCGGCCACGGCAAGTAAAACAATTGTGCGTTCTTTTGCACTCACGAAGCTGATGTCCCTTTGCAAAGCAGTTTAAGCATAACTGCTTCCGTTTAATGTAGGCTGACCGGTGTTTTATGGTAATTAGGTCCACCTGATTTACGGTTGGAACACTTGGAACGTGGAACACGGTTAAAAAAAATGTTTATTAAAACGTAGAAAATTTTATTTTTTTGTTTACAACTGGAAACGGAGAAATTGGAATGGTGGAATTGGAATCTTTTCTCCGCGTTGTAAGTACTTCTTAAAACGAACACAAATTAATATTCAAGCAATACAGGAAAAAATATTTGTCGGGTGAACGACTTATATTTGGCGGTGGTATTACTTATTTATGGATGAAAAAAAAAATTATTGTCTTGTAGTTTTTAAATTTTTTTTTTTATTTAAAAAATAATTAAATAAATTTATTTGTTAAAAAAGAAAAAACAGCTTTTAATTTATTGCTCGGAAATTGATTTGGAAATTTATGGAAAAAATTGATAGAAAACAAAACGCCTTTTCCGCGTCGGCACTTGGAAAAAATTTTATTTGTGGCTTGGATTTGCCGACGGGAAACAATTTACACTTTGGTATATGTTTAAAAGGAAAATATGTCGGTAATATATGTGGATGTAATATATGCAATGTATATGTGATATATGTGGATGTAATATATGTAATGTATATGTGATATATGTATGTGGTGTAATATATGTAATGTATATGTGATATATGTATGTATGTGGTGTAATATATGTAATGTATGTGGATGTTATATATAATATGTTGATGTAATATATGGAACTGGCGGGTAAATGTTTAATTAATATTTTATTTGGAATGGCCAGAGGGTATGTGTTGTTTATTTTGTTATTGTATTCTTCGATAGCAAATTGTATTAAGTGGACTGCGGAGTTAAAGAAAAAATGTGTTGCGAAAAGAATTTGGCTTGCGTTGGACACAGTGAAACGAGAACTGAATTTTTGCTACTTTTTGCAGAGCTTTGGTCTTAGAAATTTTCACTGAACTTGGCACAACATTTTTTCACTTTTTCACATTTGGAATTTTGCACTTTTCGGACTGGAGTAATATTTAAATATATTCGGAAATTTGGACTTAGAAATTTTCACGAATGAGGGTAAAAGGAGAACGGTGGGAAATATGGCGGCGCCCGTAGGAATGAATAAGTACTTTTCTTTAATTGCCTTTTGTTGGAGAAATCCGTTAGATTTGACAATAAATTCTACAGCAATTGAACGAAATTGGATTTTCGAACCTTTTGCTGCAGACCGGCAATTAAATGGAATGGAAATTTCGTACTTATCTTGTAACTTGTTCGCTGGTGGGCAAACTAGAAAATCCAGGTGATCTGGCTCGAATGGATCAAAATGTTGGGTCGAATGGGGGTTGCTGTCCTGAAATTTTGTGGTGTTGCTGAAAAGAAAAACACTCGAAAGGGCGAACACTTGATTTTTCTTAATTGCGCAGGCGCGCGACCGAGCGTATGTTTATTCGCTAGTAGTAGTTTTTACACTGACGCTTATTCTAATTAGTTAGGCTCTCCCAAGCGCAGCGGAGACTCCTTGGAGACTCTGTGGTGAAGAGCGAGAGAGCGTGAGAGGGAGCGGAGAGCGGGTGACAGTCCAAACCCCGTAACTTGGACAGTCATGATGAGGGATATAGGATCCTTAGGGACATTCGCACGTCTCCTGCTCACTGAGAAGATGAGAAGAAAAAGGTCATGGCCATGATTCGCCAATTTGGGCTGCCAACTTTTTTCATAACGTTATCGGCCGCTGAAACTAGGTGGCCAGAGCTGTTAGTACTGCTCAAGCGCAATGTAGATAGGGTTAATATAAGTGAAGAAGAAGCTTCAAATTTGCAGTTTAGGGAAAATGCGCGCCTTATAAGAACAGACCCAGTGACGTGCGCTAAAAAAACTTTAAAACTTTAAAAAGGTTCGTGATTTTCTACTTCGCAATCATGGAGATGACATGATTAGCCATTTAAGCATATTTGAAAATTTTCTTTCTCACAACCATGTGAGCCTTAGTTACGAGGACTACATTTATGCTATAAGGTCTAGTTTGAAAAAACCACAGATTTTTCTGAAGAGAACATTTGCAGAAATTCAAGTAAATGCTTATAATAAACACATTCTTTCTATGCAAAGGACAAATATGGATATCCAGTTAATTTTAGACCCTTTTGTTTGCTGTAGCTACATTATTAATTATATTAACAAATCCCAACAGGGTATTTTAAAATTAATGCAAGAAGCAGCTAATGACATTAAAAGAGGCAATTCAAGCATTCGACAAAAGCTACAGTATCTCGGTCACAAGTTTATTTCAGGCACTGAGATATCTGCTCAGGAAGCCGTGTATTGTTGTCTGGGAATGGCGTTGTCCGAAGCAAGTAATAAGGGCGTTCATATCAACACCTTCCCTCCAGAACAACGAGTTCGTATGCTTAGACCTACACGCGACCTTCAAAATATGCCTCAGAATTCAACTGACCAGACCAGATTTCCATGAAGGCCTGTGTTTAGCCGATTTTTCAGCAAATTTTGAGTTTTCGAAAAGCCGTAGAAGTACTCGTCAGAGGGCAAATAGTGACGAAGACACTGAAGAAGGCAATGACGTGTTAGGTGATGTATATTTTCCGCTCCGAGATGGAAGCGGTTTTATTAGGGAAAGAAATAAGGCTAGTATTATTAGGTATAGGCCCTTTAATATTAATACAGATAGGGTAAACTATTTTAGATCATTAGTAATGCTATTTTCTCCGTGGAGAAACGAACAGGAAGATTTGATCCAAAGAAATTGCGAGGAATTTTATAAGGAGAATGGGGAGGTTATTAAAACCAACTTTGAAAAGTATAATGCCATAGATAGTTTAGAAGACGCGCACAATATAGAAGAAAATCAAGAAGAACCTAATTAGGGCATTAGCTATTCCTGAAATATCTTCTCAAATTAATGTTTTAAACTTGAGCAACAATTTGTTAGATGTTGATCCGGATAGCAATATCCGGGTAATAAAGCTTCCGCCACTTATATACCCTTTAAACTTAGCCAATTTAGTTAGATCTCTAAATTTGGAGCAAAAACTTTCCTTACCCATGTCTTGCATAATGCAAGGACAAATCGAACCTTTTATGAGTTCGTAGGTGGCGGAGCAGGTGTCGGCAAAAGTAGATTAATATCAACCTTATTTCAGTCCCTATCCAAGGAGTATAATGGTAGAGTAGGATGCGACCCAACTTCGTTAAACATTTTACTGTGTGCTCCCACAGGAAAAGCTGATTTCGGAATCGGAGGATCCACTGTTCATTCCATGTTCTCTCTCCCTGTAAATCAGGCTGGGTCCGCATTTAGAAGTTTAAGTCCTGATTTGTTGAATACCCTTCGTTCAAGATTTATTGATCTTAAAATTCTTATAATACACGAAATTTCTATGGTCGGTGCAACAATGTTTTCTCATTTAGACTCTCGCCTAAAGCAAATATTTTCTAATGTTGAAACTCCTTTCGGAGGTATTTCGGTTATCGTGTTCGGCGATCTTAGACAGTTGCGGCCCGTATGTGATCGCTGGATTTTTCAGGCCCCGTCGCATTATCCATACAGTGCTATATTTGGATCGTATCTGTGGAGTAAACATCTGCATGAGTGGCGAAAAAGGCACATTCAAATGCATAATGCCGAAAATGAATGGAATGAGAATGAGCAAAGTCAAACTGGTATGAGTGAGTGAGTGAATTTACGTACGACTCAGTCGCACAACAACGAAACAGATGGAAATGAATTGAATGGAATGAGAACACAGTAAATTGAGACGCTTCATTCGAATGATTCGAGTGACAACTGAAAACAATGAATAAGAAATGAAATTTGTTTTTATAGTTGTATATGCATATATGTAATTTGGTTATATATTAAACTTATTACTAAAATAACAATATAATTAACTTAAATTCGAATGCAAAAACATTATTTTGTTTATATTTTCTGGATTGGTGGCTATTAAACAACGCTTTTCTGTAATTCAATGTTTGCGCTAGAAAATGCGCGTTCCGAAGCCGCACTGCTTGCTGGAATGCAAAATATTTTGCAACTTACTTTATGCAAAAGTGGAAAAAATTGTTTATTCAAATTCCACCAAGCTAAAACATTAAAATCAGGGGTGTATGCAACATTTATGTTAGAATATCCAGCAATTTCTGCTTCCACCTTGGTTTGAATTGTCTCAACTTTGGGGACATCTAAATATTCGGCAAATTCATCTTCAGCTAACTCAGTTTCAACGTTGTTTGAGATGCAGCTGTCTTGAAGGAAGTGGTTCATTAAAATTTTGCAATCGTTAATGACCGTCTCTTTCTCAGTAGGTGAAAATTGAATTAGTTTATTTGTTGGGGGAAAAAGGAACAAGGCTATTTTGTGATATTTTTTCAAATTTGGATTAACTGTAGATGATAACTGGCTATTTAATTGGAATTTTAAGTCTCTAATAATATTTGTATCGTTGCAATCAAATTGGCAGGTCTTTATCAGCTTATTTAAATTTGGTAAAATAAGATGGATTGTTGGGCGCTTAGATGCTTCCAGTTTTTTGGACACATTTTCAAACGTTTCCAACAATCGAACAATAGTACCTAAATGGTTTATATTGATTTCTTCCACTCTAGATGTCTGATTTTTTTCCTTCAAGACAGCTGTCAACTCAATCCAGTTGGTTTCAACTGACTCAAGTAGGTAAAACACGGTATTCCACCGAGTCGGACAAAAGCTCTTCAAGGATACTCCAAGTGTTGAATTCATTCCGCTTTTTTTGAAGTATTTTACCAACTTGCTGCAATTTGAAACAAGGCTTTGCATTTCAGGAATAGCATGAATGGAACCTTATTTCAGTCCCTATCCAAGGAGTATAATGGTAGAGTAGGATGCGACCCAACTTCGGTAAACATTTTACTGTGTGCTCCCACAGGAAAAGCTGATTTCGGAATCGGAGGATCCACTGTTCATTCCATGTTCTCTCTCCCTGTAAATCAGGCTGGGTCCGCATTTAGAAGTTTAAGTCCTGATTTGTTGAATACCCTTCGTTCAAGATTTATTGATCTTAAAATTCTTATAATACACGAAATTTCTATGGTCGGTGCAACAATGTTTTCTCATTTAGACTCTCGCCTAAAGCAAATATTTTCTAATGTTGAAACTCCTTTCGGAGGTATTTCGGTTATCGTGTTCGGCGATCTTAGACAGTTGCGGCCCGTATGTGATCGCTGGATTTTTCAGGCCCCGTCGCATTATCCATACAGTGCTATATTTGGATCGTATCTGTGGAGTAAACATCTGCATGAGTGGCGAAAAAGGCACATTCAAATGCATAATGCCGAAAATGAATGGAATGAGAATGAGCAAAGTCAAACTGGTATGAGTGAGTGAGTGAATTTACGTACGACTCAGTCGCACAACAACGAAACAGATGGAAATGAATTGAATGGAATGAGAACACAGTAAATTGAGACGCTTCATTCGAATGATTCGAGTGACAACTGAAAACAATGAATAAGAAATGAAATTTGTTTTTATAGTTGTATATGCATATATGTAATTTGGTTATATATTAAACTTATTACTAAAATAACAATATAATTAACTTAAATTCGAATGCAAAAACATTATTTTGTTTATATTTTCTGGATTGGTGGCTATTAAACAACGCTTTTCTGTAATTCAATGTTTGCGCTAGAAAATGCGCGTTCCGAAGCCGCACTGCTTGCTGGAATGCAAAATATTTTGCAACTTACTTTATGCAAAAGTGGAAAAAATTGTTTATTCAAATTCCACCAAGCTAAAACATTAAAATCAGGGGTGTATGCAACATTTATGTTAGAATATCCAGCAATTTCTGCTTCCACCTTGGTTTGAATTGTCTCAACTTTGGGGACATCTAAATATTCGGCAAATTCATCTTCAGCTAACTCAGTTTCAACGTTGTTTGAGATGCAGCTGTCTTGAAGGAAGTGGTTCATTAAAATTTTGCAATCGTTAATGACCGTCTCTTTCTCAGTAGGTGAAAATTGAATTAGTTTATTTGTTGGGGGAAAAAGGAACAAGGCTATTTTGTGATATTTTTTCAAATTTGGATTAACTGTAGATGATAACTGGCTATTTAATTGGAATTTTAAGTCTCTAATAATATTTGTATCGTTGCAATCAAATTGGCAGGTCTTTATCAGCTTATTTAAATTTGGTAAAATAAGATGGATTGTTGGGCGCTTAGATGCTTCCAGTTTTTTGGACACATTTTCAAACGTTTCCAACAATCGAACAATAGTACCTAAATGGTTTATATTGATTTCTTCCACTCTAGATGTCTGATTTTTTTCCTTCAAGACAGCTGTCAACTCAATCCAGTTGGTTTCAACTGACTCAAGTAGGTAAAACACGGTATTCCACCGAGTCGGACAAAAGCTCTTCAAGGATACTCCAAGTGTTGAATTCATTCCGCTTTTTTTGAAGTATTTTACCAACTTGCTGCAATTTGAAACAAGGCTTTGCATTTCAGGAATAGCATGAATGGAACCTTATTTCAGTCCCTATCCAAGGAGTATAATGGTAGAGTAGGATGCGACCCAACTTCGGTAAACATTTTACTGTGTGCTCCCACAGGAAAAGCTGATTTCGGAATCGGAGGATCCACTGTTCATTCCATGTTCTCTCTCCCTGTAAATCAGGCTGGGTCTGCATTTAGAAGTTTAAGTCCTGATTTGTTGAATACCCTTCGTTCAAGATTTATTGATCTTAAAATTCTTATAATACACGAAATTTCTATGGTCGGTGCAACAATGTTTTCTCATTTAGACTCTCGCCTAAAGCAAATATTTTCTAATGTTGAAACTCCTTTCGGAGGTATTTCGGTTATCGTGTTCGGCGATCTTAGACAGTTGCGGCCCGTATGTGATCGCTGGATTTTTCAGGCCCCGTCGCATTATCCATACAGTGCTATATTTGGATCGTATCTGTGGAGTAAACATCTGCATGAGTGGCGAAAAAGGCACATTCAAATGCATAATGCCGAAAATGAATGGAATGAGAATGAGCAAAGTCAAACTGGTATGAGTGAGTGAGTGAATTTACGTACGACTCAGTCGCACAACAACGAAACAGATGGAAATGAATTGAATGGAATGAGAACACAGTAAATTGAGACGCTTCATTCGAATGATTCGAGTGACAACTGAAAACAATGAATAAGAAATGAAATTTGTTTTTATAGTTGTGTATGCATATATGTAATTTGGTTATATATTAAACTTATTACTAAAATAACAATATAATTAACTTAAATTCGAATGCAAAAACATTATTTTGTTTGTATTTTCTGGATTGGTGGCTATTAAACAACGCTTTTCTGTAATTCAATTTTTGCGCTAGAAAATGCGCGTTCCGAAGCCGCACTGCTTGCTGGAATGCAAAATATTTTGCAACTTACTTTATGCAAAAGTGGAAAAAATTGTTTATTCAAATTCCACCAAGCTAAAACATTAAAATCAGGGGTGTATGCAACATTTATGTTAGAATATCCAGCAATTTCTGCTTCCACCTTGGTTTGAATTGTCTCAACTTTGGGGACATCTAAATATTCGGCAAATTCATCTTCAGCTAACTCAGTTTCAACGTTGTTTGAGATGCAGCTGTCTTGAAGGAAGTGGTTCATTAAAATTTTGCAATCGTTAATGACCGTCTCTTTCTCAGTAGGTGAAAATTGAATTAGTTTATTTGTTGGGGGAAAAAGGAACAAGGCTATTTTGTGATATTTTTTCAAATTTGGATTAACTGTAGATGATAACTGGCTATTTAATTGGAATTTTAAGTCTCTAATAATATTTGTATCGTTGCAATCAAATTGGCAGGTCTTTATCAGCTTATTTAAATTTGGTAAAATAAGATGGATTGTTGGGCGCTTAGATGCTTCCAGTTTTTTGGACACATTTTCAAACGTTTCCAACAATCGAACAATAGTACCTAAATGGTTTATATTGATTTCTTCCACTCTAGATGTCTGATTTTTTTCCTTCAAGACAGCTGTCAACTCAATCCAGTTGGTTTCAACTGACTCAAGTAGGTAAAACACGGTATTCCACCGAGTCGGACAAAAGCTCTTCAAGGATACTCCAAGTGTTGAATTCATTCCGCTTTTTTTGAAGTATTTTACCAACTTGCTGCAATTTGAAACAAGGCTTTGCATTTCAGGAATAGCATGAATGGAACCTTATTTCAGTCCCTATCCAAGGAGTATAATGGTAGAGTAGGATGCGACCCAACTTCGGTAAACATTTTACTGTGTGCTCCCACAGGAAAAGCTGATTTCGGAATCGGAGGATCCACTGTTCATTCCATGTTCTCTCTCCCTGTAAATCAGGCTGGGTCCGCATTTCAAAGTTTAAGTCCTGATTTGTTGAATACCCTTCGTTCAAGATTTATTGATCTTAAAATTCTTATAATACACGAAATTTCTATGGTCGGTGCAACAATGTTTTCTCATTTAGACTCTCGCCTAAAGCAAATATTTTCTAATGTTGAAACTCCTTTCGGAGGTATTTCGGTTATCGTGTTCGGCGATCTTAGACAGTTGCGGCCCGTATGTGATCGCTGGATTTTTCAGGCCCCGTCGCATTATCCATACAGTGCTATATTTGGATCGTATCTGTGGAGTAAACATCTGCATGAGTGGCGAAAAAGGCACATTCAAATGCATAATGCCGAAAATGAATGGAATGAGAATGAGCAAAGTCAAACTGGTATGAGTGAGTGAGTGAATTTACGTACGACTCAGTCGCACAACAACGAAACAGATGGAAATGAATTGAATGGAATGAGAACACAGTAAATTGAGACGCTTCATTCGAATGATTCGAGTGACAACTGAAAACAATGAATAAGAAATGAAATTTGTTTTTATAGTTGTGTATGCATATATGTAATTTGGTTATATATTAAACTTATTACTAAAATAACAATATAATTAACTTAAATTCGAATGCAAAAACATTATTTTGTTTGTATTTTCTGGATTGGTGGCTATTAAACAACGCTTTTCTGTAATTCAATTTTTGCGCTAGAAAATGCGCGTTCCGAAGCCGCACTGCTTGCTGGAATGCAAAATATTTTGCAACTTACTTTATGCAAAAGTGGAAAAAATTGTTTATTCAAATTCCACCAAGCTAAAACATTAAAATCAGGGGTGTATGCAACATTTATGTTAGAATATCCAGCAATTTCTGCTTCCACCTTGGTTTGAATTGTCTCAACTTTGGGGACATCTAAATATTCGGCAAATTCATCTTCAGCTAACTCAGTTTCAACGTTGTTTGAGATGCAGCTGTCTTGAAGGAAGTGGTTCATTAAAATTTTGCAATCGTTAATGACCGTCTCTTTCTCAGTAGGTGAAAATTGAATTAGTTTATTTGTTGGGGGAAAAAGGAACAAGGCTATTTTGTGATATTTTTTCAAATTTGGATTAACTGTAGATGATAACTGGCTATTTAATTGGAATTTTAAGTCTCTAATAATATTTGTATCGTTGCAATCAAATTGGCAGGTCTTTATCAGCTTATTTAAATTTGGTAAAATAAGATGGATTGTTGGGCGCTTAGATGCTTCCAGTTTTTTGGACACATTTTCAAACGTTTCCAACAATCGAACAATAGTACCTAAATGGTTTATATTGATTTCTTCCACTCTAGATGTCTGATTTTTTTCCTTCAAGAAAAAACTGACTCAAGTAGGTAAAACACGGTATTCCACCGAGCCGGACAAAAGCTCTTCAAGGATACTCCAAGTGTTGAATTCATTCCGCTTTTTTTGAAGTATTTTACCAACTTGCTGCAATTTGAAACAAGGCTTTGCATTTCAGGAATAGCATGAATGGCCTTTTCAACAGCGTTATTTAACAAATGGTTGACGCAATAAATATTCTCAGCGTCCGAAAAGGCTTTTATCATATTGGACCCACGATCAGTCACAATGACAGGTTTATTAATTTCGAGGTCACATCCAAAATCCTTCAAAATAGCCTCAATTTTTGTTCGGATATTGAGACCTTGATAAGAAAAATAATGAATTATACTTATACACACAAAGATGGAGTTAACAAACCTGTGCTGGGCAAGCCCTTCATTGACTTCATGGCCATAAGGCGATCGACCAGAACTCCCTCTTTAATGTAATGGACGGTACATGACAAATAAGATTCCTTCAAATAGTCATCTGTCCATATGTCACTTGTAATGGCATATCCAAAGGCTTTGTATGTTTGTATTTCTGATTTTATGGGGCCAAAGTGGGACGAATATATTGTTGAAATATTTCGGGATAAGGTTGTCGGATGTGGTAACAGCTTATTGACGTCGACATTTCCACCATATGTAGCTCCAACATTAATTAAAAATGAAGCAAACTTTTTGATGCCCGAGTCATCAATAATTTTAAGGGGACGGCAATTCTTGACAACCCATTCTGTTACCACAGATATGCCCTCCTCTTGTTTCCTGATTAACTTCTATTGGAGCACCTTGACGAAATTTGCTTGCATTATTTAAATAACATTTTTTGCTTGACCAGGTTTGATGTGCTGCCTGTAAATTTTAAAACGGTATAGCACGTCTTACAAGCTACAAGGTTGACGAGTTCTTCTCCATCATCGTTTTTAATTTTGGAGAAAAATTGCCAAACTTCGCTTCGGCCTCTCTTTTCAATAAGGCTGTACATGCCACTAGTCAGCTTCTCTTTAATGTCCACTGTGCCTTTTACAACCTATATATTGCAAACAAACTGAATTAAGTCTGAAAAAAATTACACAATAAACACTTATGGACAGGTCACAAATACACAGGTATTAATCTAAGCACGATCAAAACAAATAAGCGAATTGTTATAAATATATATACATTAAAACAACAATAGTAAATTAAAACAAAACGTTACACAAATACATACAGATTTGTCGGCTTCTTTTGAAAATAATGCGTCCATTATTGCGTCTTTGAAGTACAGCTGTCAAGAATAAGCAAAGGAATGGACCGAATTCGCACGCAACAACTGGAATCATTCGAATGTTCTAGGCATTTCCAAATGTTTCATTTCATTTTACGCTTCATTCATTTACGCTCATTTCGTTGCAGGTAGTAAGTTATGAGTGCAATGAGAACCTCTCACTCATACAATATCGTTTCATTTCGTGCGTTTCACTCATTTAATTCAATTCCATTCGAATGTATTCTATGTGACGTATGTTATGAGTGGAATCATGCAGATGTTTACTGTGGAGTCCTTTTAGGTTTTTTGAACTCACAGAGATAATGCGACTGCGAGATGACCAACCATTTGCAATTGCACTTAATAACATGGCATACGGCTAAATGACGTCTGATGATGTTAGCTTGCTTAGATCTAGAATTTCCGATGAAAGTCAAATCCCAAATGACTCAATTCACCTTTTTACAAGTAATCAGGACACAGATCGGAACAGATGTCTGGAACAAGCTAGGTCCCTAAAAACATCTGAGACACAAGGATTGTGTACCTCGCTCACTTTAAAAACCACTGCCAAATATATGATGACGGTCAATGTAGATACATCAGATGGTCTCGTAAACGAGACTGGTGTTCTTGGAGAGATAGGCTTCAGTACGTCCAACACTCCAGATCTTCTTTGGATACAATTTTTAGATGAAAGCATAGGAGTAAATGCGCGTTCCAAGCGCAGACATTGTGAGGAGGCTTTATGGACGCCGATTTCGAAAATTATAAAAAGTTTTCAAATTAATTCTAATCAGGATACAATTGACTTGAGTCAACTACAATTGACTGAAAGCAGTTTCGAGTGGTTCCTGCAGAAGCAATAACTATTCATAAAAGTCAAGGCGCTACGTACAGTAAAGTGGTAGTTCACACTAACTCCAGCTTGCAGAGAGCTTCGCTGTATGTAGCCTGTAGTAGAGCCACATCTGTGGTAGGTCTTTTTATTATTGGACCTTTTGTCCCCCCCAAGATCCGCTCAGGATTCAGCTTCAGAAGCAGAGCTCCGAGAATTGCGTTCCACTAAGCTACTGAATACCCATTTCGATTGTTTAATCAATAGTCCGATTTTTCATATTTTTTCCATAATACGGAAAGTTTACACTGCCACATTAGCGATGTTTGTTCCGATCGTCTAATGCTTAGGTCTTCTCTTTTGTGCTTCGTTGAAGCATCAACATACTCACATGAAGTATACGAAATTCCTGGCCTTACCACAGCAGTTAGATTAGATTGCCAGTCAGTAGCTAACGGAGCCCGACCAAAAAGAGGCATTCTCGTTTTTATTCGAAACGAACTATTTGAGAATGTTAGTCTTTGCTCAAGTGGGCGATTTTTTTTAAATCCTTCAAATTTAGCCTCTCCAGTGTTTGAGTATAGCAATTAAGTACCGATCTTTAGGGATTCTTGATTTATATAAAAGTCCGACCTATCCCTTAAAAAAGTTTGAAACTGAATTTAAGAAGTTATTTCAGCACCACACATTTTTAAATAGTAATTGTTTTGGGTTAGGAGATTTTAACTTGTGCCTCAACTCCATCTCTGGCTGCTGCAAGCAAATTTTCGATTTTTTAGTAGATGTAAAGGGTTTTAGTTCATTGCTAGATTTGGATTCGTCTACAACCAATTGCAATACGCATATTGATTGGGCGTTTTCAAATATTTTTGATAATTGGGCCACTGCGCGCACATTTGAGACCACATATAGTTACCACAGTGGTATATTAGTTAGCGTTAGGGAGGCAGATTAGGTATTGTAGTTATTTAATGAAATATAAACTAAATAAGTATTTATTTTCATTATAATTATTCATTATTAAATTAAAAAAAAACCCAAAAAAAAAACAAAAAAAAATCAAAAAAAAAAAATTAATATTATTAAATAAGTCTGATAATTTAATTTAATTAAAAAAAAAACAAGAAAAACCCAAAAAAACAAAATGTTTTTTTTAGTTATTAGGTGTATTTATTATTAAATTTAAAAAAAAACATAAAAAAATCCTAAAAAGAATAATTAATATTTTTAAATAAGTCTGATAATTTAATTTAATTTAAAAAAAAATTAAGTATAAACAAAAAAAAACTTAAAAAAATAATTCATATTTTTAAATAAGTTTAATTTTAATTAATTTAATTTAATTTAATAATTAATTTTTTAATTATTTTATTTAATAATAACAATATCTATGGCCCCGTATGCTACGGACAAACAAAATTTTTGGGGAACATGGAGTTTTATAAATTTTTCAAAGTTTTAAAACTCAAGTCGACTCGTAGGTCTCCAAAACTGATTTTGGTTTGAAAGACCCCGTTGTAACTCAACGGCCTCCACGTGGTGTTCCTTGAGTACCGATTTAAAAATTTTAATCGGAAGCTAATTCGAGCGGCGAAAAATTACGTACATATATGAAGGCATATTTATTGTTTTTTAAATTTAGCTGCTGAGTAACGGGTATCTAATAGTCGGGGAACTCGACTATAGCGTTCTCTCTTGTTTTATTTGTTATAATTATATTATTGGGTTTTCTCTATTATATTAATTATTAATATACGAATATTTTATTTATATTTTCTTGAATCATATATATTTTAATTTATTTTCTTATTATACACGTTACTCGTAGAGTAAAAGGGTATACTAGACTCGTTGAAAAGTATGTAACAGGCAGAGGATGCGTTTCCATATATATAAAGTAGTTATATTCCTACTCAGGATCAATAGTGGAGTCGATCTGGCCATGTCCGTCTGTCCGGCCGTCCGTACGTCTGACCATCCATCTGTCTGTGCGTGTGTCCCTCCGTATGAGAGTGAAGATCTCAGGAACTATAAAAGCTGAAGCGTTAAAATTAGGCATGAAGTTTCCAGAGACTTAAAAGTCATACGATCTTATAACAAGGACGTACGTAACAGAATGACGCCATTTTTTTGGGGTACTGTTTTTTTTTACAAGAATATTAGAACTTTTCTCTCGAATATGTATGTGGGAGCTTCGTCTTCTTTTTGTCAGTGCTGGAAGATATATACTTATACTTATCGGGCAATATTCCAAATCTGTTGATATACTCTTGGATTGTTTTCGCTGATCTTTGTTTGGTTTCCTACCGCAAAATGTTGTTGGATCAATTTTCTGTTTGATTGGATTTGGCTATCCAAACCAGTTTGTCGTGTTTTTGCATTAATTGCTGATTTAACAGAACCGAGCTATTGACATCGAGAGCACGGTCGTCTTGCTCTCTTTGACACTCAATGCAAACTGCTTTTCTTCTTTACGCTCGCTACGAATTGCAACGGCTAGCTCAGCCCACCACATTTATGATTTGTGTGATTGCCCGGCTCGGATCTCCACTTGTAGTGATCGTCCTTTTGTGTCCGCTTCGACACTCACTGTCTGACCAAGACCAGGACGTTTGAGAGGTTCAAGTCCAAAACAAGAAAGAACGCTATAGTCGAGTTCCCCGACTATCTGATACCCGTTACTCAGATATTCGAAGTGCGAAGGAGAGTCTTCAGCACATACAGTTTTTGGCTGTTTTGTGGGCGTTAGAGTGGGCGTGGCAAAAAGTTCTTTGGCAAATCGATAGAAATTTACAAGACTAATAAAAAAATGAAAAAATATCAAAACATTTTTCAAAAGTGTGGGCGTGGCAGCTTTGGGCGGTTTGTGGGCGTTAGAGAGGGCGTGGCAAAAAGTTGTTTTTTTTTGGCAAATCGTTAGAAATTTACAAGACTAATACAAAAATGAAAAAATATCGAAACATTTTTCAAAAGTGTGGACGTGGCAGTTTTGGGCGGTTTGTGGGTGTTAGAGTGGGCGTGGCAACATGAATCGACAAACTTGCGCTGCGTCTATGTCCCTGGAGTCTGTATGCTTAATCTCAACTTTCTAGCTTTTGTAGTTCCTGAGTTCTCGACGTTCATACGGACGGACAGACGGACAGACGGACATGGCCAAATCGACTCGGCTACTGATCCTGATCAAGAATATATATACTTTATATGGTCGGAAAAGCTTCCTTCTGCCTGTTACATACTTTTCAACGAATCTAGTATACCCTTTAACTCTACGAGTAACGGGTATAAAAAGCATGAGCCCAGATATAAGAAAACTGTTGTGGATTCCGAACGTATAGGTCAAGCTACCGCGAGTATTGGGTTCCGACATTATCAACCCGCAGATATTTGAGTTTTTTGCCCTTCAACCTACCTCTTAAATTCGAAGAACTTCAACAGCACCTCGTTTTTTCCTCGCAGAAAATATACAAAAACTCTCCTGCATTTTTCGTTGATAAAGGTCAGAAAATACTTGAAACCTTCCACAGATCGCGTCGGAAAAGGTCTGCTCACGTCTGCAAGAATTATTTCTAATAAGTCTTTAGCTCTTTATTTGTTACAGTTGGGAAAAGCCGAGCATGGATTTCGCATACACGTCCTGCAGTTAATATTTTTTTGTTCGGAAATATGCGGTACTCCGCGAACCATACCTTTAGGATATCATCTCTTTTATGTTGGAGAAATTTAAGTGGCCAAATCTGTGCAGCCAAACTCCATCTACAGTTGTCATCGCAAAAAACTTATTACGCTCGCGAAAGTTGCACCGAGACCGTGCGCAAGTTTAAAGTTGTGTTGCCCAGTTTACACGTTGAGCGTTTGTAGCGCTTGTAGTATAAGATCGACGACCGTGTGGCGACACTGATATAGTGGTAACGTCACCTACAATAATACTAGATTTAAGAGATACGGTAACCCTATACATTTAAGCGTCATTCTCTCGATACGACTTGACACGCGCGCATTGTGTGTGCCTTATTATAATAAAGCATTGTAATAAAAGATATATGTACGCAAACGAAGTAAATGGCGAAACCAACCTCGATAAAACCACATATTCATAGGCGCCATCTAGATGTGGGTGTTCGAACCAAAGAAGTGGCTCAAAAGAAAGGCAGAGGAGAGCAACAGGCCCAAGTGTCAACTTTCTCTAGGGCACATCTTTCTTTTTCCTAGGGGCAATAAGTTGGCGCCAGATTGGTGGCGTTTAAGATTTTCTTTCACCTCCCGACTTTGGTCAAGAGCAGTTGTGCGCGATTGGCTTCGTAAAAGTATTTGAATTGGTCCACGTTATATACCCCGTTTGGGCAGTGGCAAAGTGAATAGTTAAATAAAAAGTATTAATTTACAGAACTGCAGGGTAAGCGAATCTTGTAGCGCCGGTATTGGTAAATGGCGAAATCAACATCGCTATAGTGGTGACCCCGACTAGCGCAAATTGTGCGAGAATCTGAAAACAATTTTTCGTACTATTGTGAAATTCAAGTGCACGCACACTCACACACATACGTTGACCCAAGTCAATGCGCAACAACCGTTATAATTTGCGAAATTTACAACCAAGACGCCTAAATTTCGACGACGAAAGCGATCAAGAGAATCTGTCCACCGCGGCACTTCGGACAAACGTTCAAGGAGGAGGTGCCACCGGATTAAAGCCTTCGGAAATCTTGGCAAATATGCGACGCTTGGCCCCGGATCCTGGCAGCGCAGTTTCCCCTGCAGATCCTTTGAAAGAACTTCCTGACAATTTACGTTCGCTTATGCAAGATGTCACGGCATTGAAAAAGGATATCAAGCGCATCCAATCAAGCAACCGATCACGCAGTTCATCTCGTGGCGCCAGACCAGCGGACAATTCCGGTCAACAGACTTCAGGAGCACAGGAAAATCTTTGTTTTTACCACAAGCGCTTTGGTGACAACGCAAATAAATGCCGACCACCCTGCGCACGCTCCACGTCGTTAAACTAGAGGAGCTGCCGCCTGACGCGCTGGTCAGCGGCAGCCAGGACAGCAGCAGCGATCCATCAGTTCAGTCAGCTGTTCCACGGGAGCAGCGTTTGCACGTCACCGATCGTACCTAAATAGTCACTAAACCGTCATCGAAGCATACAAAGCAACATGATGTACAACTCCATATCGAAACATATGGGACCACCGTTTCTGACCGACTACGACGCTTATCTGGAGATAAACTTGCAACTGCGAAAAAGGAAATCAACTTTCTGATCGAGCAAGGCATATGTCGTCCCTCCAAAAGTCCTTGGTCCAGCCCACTCCACATGGTCACCAAAAAAGACGGTGGCTGGAGGGCATGCGGCGATTATCGTAAGCTCAACTCGATTACGATACCAGATCGCTATCCGATTGCACACATTCACGACTTCACCGAACAGCTACATGGTGGGAAAGTCTTCTCAACGCTTGATTTGGTAAAGGCGTACTACCAAATTCCCATGGCGGAAGAAGACCTCCAAAAGACGGCCGTATGCACCCCTTTTGGACTCATAGAATTCCAGGGTTAAAGAATGCGACTCAGACGTTCCAGCGTTTTATGGACAATATTTTTCGCGGCATGGACTTCGTATATTGCTACATAGACGATATACTGATAACTTCGAAATCGATCGCCGAACACGAAGAACATCTTCGAGCAGTGTTATCAGTCCTGCAGAAACACGGGCTAAGCATCAATCTGAGCAAATGTCAACTAGCGCAAACGCAAGTTAATTTTCTCAGCTACACGATTAACGAACACGGCATCAAACCACCGTCCAGTCGCATCGATGCCATCCTCAATTATGCTCGTCCTGAAACTATCAGCCAACTAGGCCGTTTCTTGGGCGTTATAAACTACTATCGCAGATGCCTACCCCGATCGTCGCACACTCAGGCACCGCTGTCCGAGCTGCTCAGAAATGTAAAGAAGAACGACCAACGACAAATCCTCTGGACTACAGAACTCATATCAGCCTTCGAGAGTTGCAAGCAGAGCATAGCAGACGCAGCGCTTTTATCATTTCCTACACCGAAATCTGACCTACAACTGGTTTATGACGCATCGGACCTCGCAATCGGAGCTGTTCTGGAACAACGCACTAGTCATGACTGGCAACCTCTAGGATTTTTCTCCAAGAAGCTCAGCAACACTGAGAGAAATTACTCCACGTACGACCGAGAGCTACTTGCCATATACGAGTCAATCAAATATTTCAGACACCTCGTCGATGCACGCATTTTTGTGATAAAGACTGATCACAAGCCATTGGTTTACGCATTCAAACAGCGCCCTGAAAAAGCATCACCTCGACAGCTGCGGCATTTAAATTATATTTCGCAATTCTCGACGACCATCCTTCACATAAAAGGAACAGAAAATATAGTCGCAGACGCTTTTTCGAGGCTTTGCACTATCACGATGCCCACAGCGATCACCGCGGCGCAACTCGAGGAGGAGCAAGCCTCGGATTTTGAGTTGACACGCATCTTGCAAGGAACTACTTCCTTAAAGCTCAAGAAAGTTTGTTTCGGTGGAGAAAGTTCAATAATCTCCGTCCTTTTGTACCGCAATCACTTCGCAAACAGGCTTTCTCATATATCCACAATCTTTCGCATCCCAGCGGACAAGCAACTGCCCGTCAAATCAGACAGAAGTTTGTCTGGCCTTCGATGAACAAAGATGTCCTCAAATGGTGTAGATTTTGTCTCCCATGCCAGCGCTCCAAAATTCACAAGCACAATCACCTTCAGCCGGAGATATAGTTGTTATGCCTTTACAACAAAATTACCGCTTTTGTCTCACCATGATTGACCGTTTCTCACGATGGCCAGAAGCAGTACCACTCACTAATATCACGGCCGACACGATAGCCATGGCGTTCTGGACACACTGGATATCCCGTTTTGGATCACCCAAAACAATCACTACTGATCAAGGCGCGCAGTTTGAATCTGCAGTTTTCAAACAACTAGCCAACCTGATCGGAAGCAAGCATAGTCACACTACGGCCTACCATCCGCAATCAAACGGACTTATAGAGAGGTGGCACAGATCCTTCAAATCGTCCTTGATGTGTAGCAGTGGCACGCCGTGGCCTCACCTATTACCAACTGTGCTACTTGGCCTTCGTACCTGCTTCAAAGAAGACATAAAATCATCTGCAGCTGAAATGTTATACGGAGTACAAATTCGACTGCCAAACGAATTCTTCGCCAACATGGACGAAACTGTGGATCCTACGACATTCCTGAGCAGTTTTCGAGAGCACATGCAGAAAATTCG
The DNA here is from genome assembly GCF_016746235.2 of Drosophila teissieri. Taxonomy (NCBI): domain Eukaryota; kingdom Metazoa; phylum Arthropoda; class Insecta; order Diptera; family Drosophilidae; genus Drosophila; species Drosophila teissieri. The sequence continues at coordinate 313,977 of NW_025224996.1, forward strand.
ACCAACTCCCACATCGCACCATATTAAAGAAAAAATGTTCCTACTGAAGGGAATTGACAAATGCACCCATGTATTTCTCCGCATAGACGCTGTAAAGCAACCTCTGGAGCCTCCTTACACCGGACCGTACGAAATCATCAAACGCGACAACGACCGAGTTTTCACCATACGAATCGACGGGAAGGACTCAGCAGTATCAGTCGACCGCCTAGTCAAGGACGACAAGCAGTTTGACTCGAAGGAATCCAACCCCACTCTTCAAAGGACTTACGAAAAACGGCGTAAGGTAACATTTGCGAGCCAAGGATCGTGACGGATTCACTGGAAGGGGAATTCTGTGGCGACACTGATTTATTGGTAGCGTCACCTACAATAATACTAGATTTAAGAGATACGGTAACCCTATACATTTAAGCGTCATTCTCTCGATACGACTTGACACGCGCGCATTGTGTGTGCCTTATTATAATAAAGCATTGTAATAAAAGATATACGCAAACAAAGTAAATGGCGAAATCAACATCGCTATAACCGCATATTCATCAAACGCGACAACGACCGAGTTTTCACCATACGAATCGACGGGAAGGACTCAGCAGTATCAGTCGACCGCCTCAAGCCTGTTTTCCTAGTCAAGGACGACAAGCAGTTCGACTCGAAGGAATCCAACCCCACTCCTCAAAGGACTTTCGAAAAACGGCGAAAGATTGCAGACAAAATGCTTAAAGCAAATGCTCCTCCAGTAAATCCGGCTATCTGCACAGTTTCCCCTGCAGATCCTTTGAAAGAACTTCCTGACAATTTACGTTCGCTTATGCAAGATGTCACGGCATTGAAAAAGGATATCAAGCGCATCCAATCAAGCAACCGATCACGCAGTTCATCTCGTGGCGCCAGACCAGCGGACAATTCCGGTCAACAGACTTCAGGAGCACAGGAAAATCTTTGTTTTTACCACAAGCGCTTTGGTGACAACGCAAATAAATGCCGACCACCCTGCGCACGCTCCACGTCGTTAAACTAGAGGAGCTGCCGCCTGACGCGCTGGTCAGCGGCAGCCAGGACAGCAGCAGCGATCCATCAGTTCAGTCAGTTGTTCCACGGGAACAGCGTTTGCACGTCACCGATCGTACCTCCAACATCAAATACCTCATTGATTCTGGATCTGCAGCAAACCAGACCATCATTCACACCTATGGTAGATACATAACTAATCTGGACTTGGATCTCAGACGCAATTTCACCTGGCCATTCATCATTGCGGACGTACACACACCTATAATTGGAGCAGACTTTTTAGCCGAATTCCAGCTTCTTATTGACCTCAAAAACAGATGAAACCATATTAAATCGGTCACAGGACTGTCAACAACCGCGTGCCTAGCACAGGCGAATCAAACATCCGTTTCCACTGTGCAGAGAATTTCTAAATTTCGAGAGCTTCTGCAAGAGTTTGTGGAAGTCACTAAACCGTCATCGAAGCATACAAAGCAACATGATGTACAACTCCATATCGAAACATATGGGACCACCGTTTCTGACCGACTACGACGCTTATCTGGAGATAAACTTGCAACTGCGAAAAAGGAAATCAACTTTCTGATCGAGCAAGGCATATGTCGTCCCTCCAAAAGTCCTTGGTCCAGACCACTCCACATGGACACCAAAAGAGACGGTGGCTGGAGGGCATGCGGCGATTATCGTAAGCTCAACTCGATTACGATACCAGATCGCTATCCGATTGCACACATTCACGACTTCACCGAACAGCTACATGGTGGGAAAGTCTTCTCCACTTTATCTATTACTGTATCCCAATATATACCTTTCTCTGGTTCTACCAGTTTCCCTATCATTGGACCTAAACTTCTGTTGACTCTTTCAACCTGTCCGTTCGCCTGTGGTGATCCAGTCGCAATCTTCTATGCTTAACATCAAACTCTAACATAAAATCATCAAACTGCTTGGATGTAAAACAACTTCCCCTGTCTGAAATAATGCATCTAGGCTTGCTGTATGCTCTAAAATAGTCTTTTAAAGCTGTTATGACTTCTCTTGTAATGGTGGTCTTTGTAGTGTATAAACGTACGAACTTAGTAAAACCGTCGATGACAACAAAAATATGTTTTTTGGATCTACCCGAGTCGACTGGCCCGTAATGATCGATATGTATTAGTTCAGACGGTTGACTACCTTTTGGAATGCAGTGCAGAAATCACTCCTTACCCGTCTTAGGGGAGAACGCAACACATTTTAAACAATTTTCTATATGGCCTAAACATTTGTCTTTGGCATTGGGAAACCAATAAGATTTCAAAATTATATCTAACATTTTGTCTCTATCTATGTGTCCGATCTCATTGTGATATTTATATAGAATATGATCTTCCATGTCTGTGGGAACATAAAATAATAGTCTGCCGTCGTTACATTTTCTCTAAAAAATTTTCCGTTTCTCATTTCGTATAACTTATGTTCATTTTCCTCTAACAGTTTTCTAATTTCTTGAATTTTTTGATCTTTGGCTTGGCAAATTACTAAATTGTCTTCAAACGTATTCGATTCTACTATCATGATATTCGTACATCTACTAAGAGCATCTACATGCTGCATCCTTTTACCTTCTCTATGTATAAGTTCATAGTCGTAGTTCTGGAGCTCTAACGCCCATCTAGCTATTCGTGGATTAAGTTCAATCTTATTCAGTGTTAAAGTAAGTGAATTACAATCAGTAATAATTTTAAAGCGTTTTCCATACAAGTATATTCTAAATCGTCTCAGTGCGTGAATAATTGCCATCGTCTCCAGTTCGAAACTGTGATATTTTGCCTCAGCGACTGTTGTACGTTTTGAAAAATAAAATATGGGGTGCAATTTTCCATCCTCTTTCTTTTGACATAATACGGCACCGAAGCCAAGAACGCTTGCATCACAGTGCAGCTCTATCTCGTCTTTGAAATTATAAATGGCTAAAACCGGCGCCTGCACTAACTTTTCCTTGAGCGTAGAAAAACAGCTCATTTCTTTTTCTCCAAATTTAAATTTCTCGTCTTTTCTCAAGAGGTCGTATAACGGTTTCGTTAATGTTGAAAAATCTTGTATGAATCTACGAAAGTATGAACATAAACCTAGGAAACTTTGAACGGATTGTATCTTGTCTGGAATTGGAAAATGTTGTATGGCATCTATACCTTTATCATCTGCCCTAATGCCTTCGCCGTTTATAATGAATCCTAAATACTTAATATTTGTTTGAAGAAACTCACATTTATCCATTCTTAATTCTAATTTATTTTGAGCTAATCTGAGAAACACTTCCTTTAAGGTTCTTAAGTGTTCCTCCGTGTCCTTGCTGGCGATCATGATGTCGTCCATGTATACAATTACTTTGTTGTCCTCAATGAGATCCTCGAAAATTTTGTTTACAAATCTTTGAAACACTGCCGATGCAGTTTTTAGCCCCATTGGCATTCTGAGAAACTCGAATTGACCTAACCGAATCCTTATTAACAAATACATGAAAATAACCGTTTTTTAAATCAAGTTTCGAAAAAATTTTCTTTTTAACTAGTTTGTCTAAGAGGTCATCGATAAGCGGTATCGGATAATTGTCCTTGATTAATATCTTGTTTAGTTTTCTAAAGTCTATGCATAGTCGTATGTCTCCCGTTTTCTTTTTAACTAAAACTATTGGCGAAGCATATTCGGATTCACTAGGTCGTATAATCCCTTTTTTCATATATTCATCTAACAATTTTTGTAATTTCTCCTTTTCTGAGTAGGCAAGTCTTCTTGGTGCGCAGCTAAATGGTTTTGACGTTTCTAAACATAGTTTTTTTCACATCTGACTAGAGGTTCGGTAGGCTTTCTAACATCTAAGTAGTTGCTTTTGATAATCTCTTTTAATGCTTTTGATAATCTCTTTTAATTGACAGTTTAAGGCTCGGTCATTTTCTGCGCCGCATATGTAATTCATTTGCTCATCCTCTTCGTAATCAATGCTAAAGATTTCTCTAACTGCTTTTTCATAACTGGGCATAACTGTATTATAAAATTTCTGACTAAGTGCGGAATCCGTTGTAACGCTGCCTAAAGGAATAACTGTTTCGTTCAGTGTTTTACTAACTACAGGATTAACTGTTTTACTACTCGTTTCGATATCTGCTATACTAACTGTTCCATAACCTGTTTCACTAACTGTTTTACTAACTGTATCACTAACTGTATTACTAACTGTATCACTAACTGTATTACTAACTGTCTCGCTAACTGTCTCATTGTCTAAGGTACTAACTGTTTCCTCATTTAATGGGTTAACCGTAATCCTTCCCAAAGTATCTGGATCCAGTTTAAGCTGGCAAGCTTCCATAAAATTTCGTCCAAGGATTACATTATGACTCATAGACCCGTCTGGAACTACGTATAAATCAAAATAACATTTTATTCTTTCTTTTGTAATGTAACATAAGGTTTTTCCGAGTATTATTAGTTGGCTTTTATTTAGCCCGAAATAGTTTTCAGCAGCAGACTCTAAATTGACTTCACTGGATATACTGCTTAGTTTTGCAAATGATATTGGACTCCCGGTGTCTATGAGGCATTCTGTAATTAGTGGGGTTTTATAGCTAATGTGAAAAAAAATCTTAACATGCCTTACATAATTGTTGATATTGGCGCTCTTGCGCTCCGGGCATTGTCCGACGAAGTGTCCGAACGCTCCACAAGCGTAGCAGGATCCGGGCTCTCTCTTTGGCTTCAGGCACTCCTTGGCGAAGTGTCCTTTTGAGTTGCAGTTGGCGCAACGCACATCCTTCTTAGTTGGACCTCCTTCAAAGAGGCGTTTTGGCGAACTATTATCAGGCTTGTGCTTTGGCAGACGTACTTCCGAGAAGGCTCTCAAAACCTGCATCGGTTCGGAAAAGCACTGTATGCGAGCCTGATTGCGTAGCGCTGGTGCCGGAATTCCCTCGATAATGTTTTCCAGGAGTTCCTCCAGATCGATGTTGATGCCGTTGGCCAGCATCATCTTGTCCTCGAAATAAGCCGCAAATTTCTCCTCTGAACGCCATTCCCGCTTTTGGAATGCGCTCCTCAATTCTCCTTTGGACATTTTGACCCCAAATGACATAATTAACTGCTTACACAGCTGATCGGTTGACTCCAGAATTCGCGTGGTGTTTGCGTGCAGCCAACGTTGTGCACTCCCTTTCAGCTTGGCAATTAGAAGCATATGCAAGCAGCCGTCGTCTAAATTGTAGATCTTGCCGATGTTCTGGAACTGTGTGACCCAATTACGCACACACACGCTGCCGTCGTACTCCATGGTGACCTCTTTTGCCAAGGCAAGCGCTGCTGCTGGCGATTCCAAGAGTTTGTTTACATTTGTACTCTGGCGTTGATTATCACTGCTAGCGGTCTCCTTTCCAACACTGGTATCTCCCTCGATAATGTTATCGGCAGTGATGGTCACTTTGGTGCTGTTAGCGCACATGTTAACATTGCCATCATTTTCAATGTTATTTTCGATGACGTCATGGGCTTGGCCAGCACGAACGGACTTGTTCTTGCCCGCCTCGTCGATTTCTGTGTAAATGCTCTGCAACACGGCCATGTTTGCATTTATTTCGTCACGAATTTTCTGCAGGGTGGCTTTTTCGGCATCCACTAGCGATAACTGCTCCAAATCCAGACTTTTTAACGGGGTCGCTGGTGTGTTTCGGTTTCGTTAATGTTGAAAAATCTTGTATGAATCTACGAAAGTATGAACATAAACCTAGGAAACTTTGAACGGATTGTATCTTGTCTGGAATTGGAAAATGTTGTATGGCATCTATACCTTTATCATCTGCCCTAATGCCTTCGCCGTTTATAATGAATCCTAAATACTTAATATTTGTTTGAAGAAACTCACATTTATCCATTCTTAATTCTAATTTATTTTGAGCTAATCTGAGAAACACTTCCTTTAAGGTTCTTAAGTGTTCCTCCGTGTCCTTGCTGGCGATCATGATGTCGTCCATGTATACAATTACTTTGTTGTCCTCAATGAGATCCTCGAAAATTTTGTTTACAAATCTTTGAAACACTGCCGATGCAGTTTTTAGCCCCATTGGCATTCTGAGAAACTCGAATTGACCTAACCGAATCCTTATTAACAAATACATGAAAATAACCGTTTTTTAAATCAAGTTTCGAAAAAATTTTCTTTTTAACTAGTTTGTCTAAGAGGTCATCGATAAGCGGTATCGGATAATTGTCCTTGATTAATATCTTGTTTAGTTTTCTAAAGTCTATGCATAGTCGTATGTCTCCCGTTTTCTTTTTAACTAAAACTATTGGCGAAGCATATTCGGATTCACTAGGTCGTATAATCCCTTTTTTCATATATTCATCTAACAATTTTTGTAATTTCTCCTTTTCTGAGTAGGCAAGTCTTCTTGGTGCGCAGCTAAATGGTTTTGACGTTTCTAAACATAGTTTTTTTCACATCTGACTAGAGGTTCGGTAGGCTTTCTAACATCTAAGTAGTTGCTTTTGATAATCTCTTTTAATGCTTTTGATAATCTCTTTTAATTGACAGTTTAAGGCTCGGTCATTTTCTGCGCCGCATATGTAATTCATTTGCTCATCCTCTTCGTAATCAATGCTAAAGATTTCTCTAACTGCTTTTTCATAACTGGGCATAACTGTATTATAAAATTTCTGACTAAGTGCGGAATCCGTTGTAACGCTGCCTAAAGGAATAACTGTTTCGTTCAGTGTTTTACTAACTACAGGATTAACTGTTTTACTACTCGTTTCGATATCTGCTATACTAACTGTTCCATAACCTGTTTCACTAACTGTTTTACTAACTGTATCACTAACTGTATTACTAACTGTATCACTAACTGTATTACTAACTGTCTCGCTAACTGTCTCATTGTCTAAGGTACTAACTGTTTCCTCATTTAATGGGTTAACCGTAATCCTTCCCAAAGTATCTGGATCCAGTTTAAGCTGGCAAGCTTCCATAAAATTTCGTCCAAGGATTACATTATGACTCATAGACCCGTCTGGAACTACGTATAAATCAAAATAACATTTTATTCTTTCTTTTGTAATGTAACATAAGGTTTTTCCGAGTATTATTAGTTGGCTTTTATTTAGCCCGAAATAGTTTTCAGCAGCAGACTCTAAATTGACTTCACTGGATATACTGCTTAGTTTTGCAAATGATATTGGACTCCCGGTGTCTATGAGGCATTCTGTAATTAGTGGGGTTTTATAGCTAATGTGAAAAAAAATCTTAACATGCCTTACATAATTGTTGATATTGGCGCTCTTGCGCTCCGGGCATTGTCCGACGAAGTGTCCGAACGCTCCACAAGCGTAGCAGGATCCGGGCTCTCTCTTTGGCTTCAGGCACTCCTTGGCGAAGTGTCCTTTTGAGTTGCAGTTGGCGCAACGCACATCCTTCTTAGTTGGACCTCCTTCAAAGAGGCGTTTTGGCGAACTATTATCAGGCTTGTGCTTTGGCAGACGTACTTCCGAGAAGGCTCTCAAAACCTGCATCGGTTCGGAAAAGCACTGTATGCGAGCCTGATTGCGTAGCGCTGGTGCCGGAATTCCCTCGATAATGTTTTCCAGGAGTTCCTCCAGATCGATGTTGATGCCGTTGGCCAGCATCATCTTGTCCTCGAAATAAGCCGCAAATTTCTCCTCTGAACGCCATTCCCGCTTTTGGAATGCGCTCCTCAATTCTCCTTTGGACATTTTGACCCCAAATGACATAATTAACTGCTTACACAGCTGATCGGTTGACTCCAGAATTCGCGTGGTGTTTGCGTGCAGCCAACGTTGTGCACTCCCTTTCAGCTTGGCAATTAGAAGCATATGCAAGCAGCCGTCGTCTAAATTGTAGATCTTGCCGATGTTCTGGAACTGTGTGACCCAATTACGCACACACACGCTGCCGTCGTACTCCATGGTGACCTCTTTTGCCAAGGCAAGCGCTGCTGCTGGCGATTCCAAGAGTTTGTTTACATTTGTACTCTGGCGTTGATTATCACTGCTAGCGGTCTCCTTTCCAACACTGGTATCTCCCTCGATAATGTTATCGGCAGTGATGGTCACTTTGGTGCTGTTAGCGCACATGTTAACATTGCCATCATTTTCAATGTTATTTTCGATGACGTCATGGGCTTGGCCAGCACGAACGGACTTGTTCTTGCCCGCCTCGTCGATTTCTGTGTAAATGCTCTGCAACACGGCCATGTTTGCATTTATTTCGTCACGAATTTTCTGCAGGGTGGCTTTTTCGGCATCCACTAGCGATAACTGCTCCAAATCCAGACTTTTTAACGGGGTCGCTGGTGTGTCTCCCTCTTGCAGCTCTCGTTGTGCTAGCTGCGATGCAGCTCCATCCGTTGCTTCCGTTGCTGATCCGTTGTTTGACGGTGGATCACCACGTATTTCCGGAGAAATGGCTTGGAGACGCCCTATCAACTCCGCTTTAGTGCCGGAAGTTTGGCATCCAAGGGCTCCCAACCATTTTTTTAGTTGTTGCACCGAGAATTGATTTAATATGGTGTCAGGCATAGTGAGTAATGACCACTTCTGATGTTGTAAACGCTTGAACCAACTCCGGTGCGACGCTTTGCTTAATTAAGTTTTTCTTTATTATCGACTTTACTCTCCAAGAACCAGCGACTGAATGCCGCGCTTTGCTTCTTCGTTTTACGTGTGCTCTCTCATGCGTGTCTGTATGCGTGAGAGCTAGGTGTATGTACATTGTTATCTCTTAAAGCTAGCTTATAAGTAAGAGCGGGGCCTAAAGGGTATCTATCCTACTACAGTATATTGCTACATAGACGATATACTGATAACTTCGAAATCGATCGCCGAACACGAAGAACATCTTCGAGCAGTGTTATCAGTCCTGCAGAAACACGGCTAAGCATCAATCTGAGCAAATGTCAACTAGCGCAAACGCAAGTTAATTTTCTCAGCTACACGATTAACGAACACGGCATCAAACCACCGTCCAGTCGCATCGATGCCATCCTCAATTATGCTCGTCCTGAAACTATCAGCCAACTAGGCCGTTTCTTGGGCGTTATAAACTACTATCGCAGATGCCTACCCCGATCGTCGCACACTCAGGCACCGCTGTCCGAGCTGCTCAGAAATGTAAAGAAGAACGACCAACGACAAATCATCTGGACTACAGAACTCATATCAGCCTTCGAGAGTTGCAAGCAGAGCATAGCAGACGCAGCGCTTTTATCATTTCCTGCACCGAAATCTGACCTACTACTGGTTTGTGACGCATCGGACCTCGCAATCGGAGCAGTTCTGGAACAACGCACTAGTCATGACTGGCAACCTCTAGGATTTTTCTCCAAGAAGCTCAGCAACACTGAGAGAAATTACTCCACGTACGACCGAGAGCTACTTGCCAAATATTTCAGACACCTCGTCGATGCACGCATTTTTGTGATAAAGACTGATCACAAGCCATTGATTTACGCATTCCAACAGCGCCCTGAAAAAGCATCACCTCGACAGCTGCGGCATTTAAATTATATTTCGCAATTCTCGACGACCATCCTTCACATAAAAGGAACAGACAATATAGTCGCAGACGCTTTTTCGAGGCTTTGACGCTTTTCGGGGAGGAGCAAGCCTCGGATTTTGAGTTGACACGCATCTTGCAAGGAACTACTTCCTTAAAGCTCAAGAAAGTTTGTTTCGCTGGAGAAAGTTCAATATACTGTGACGTATCCACACCAAATCTCCGTCCTTTTGTACCGCAATCACTTCGCAAACAGGCTTTCTCATATATCCACAATCTTTCGCATCCCAGCGGACAAGCAACTGCCCGTCAAATCAGACAGAAGTTTGTCTGGCCTTCGATGAACAAAGATGTCCTCAAATGGTGTAGATTTTGTCTCCCATGCCAGCGCTCCAAAATTCACAAGCACAATCACCTTCAGCCGGAGATCGCTGTGCCAAATGGAAGATTCGACCACGTCCACCTGGATATAGTTGTTATGCCTTTACAACAAAATTACCGCTATTGCCTCACCATGATTGACCGTTTCTCACGATGGCCAAAAGCTCACTACCACTCACTAATATCACGGCCGACACGATAGCCATGGCGTTCTGGACACACTGGATATCCCGTTTTGGATCTCCCAAAACAATCACTACTGATCAAGGCGCGCAGTTTGAATCTGCAGTTTTCAAACAACTAGCCAACCTGATCGGAAGCAAGCATATTCACACTACGGCCTACCATCAGCAATCAAACGGACTTATAGAGAGGTGGCACAGATCCTTCAAATCGTCCTTGATGTGCAGCAGTGGCACGCCGTGGCCTCAACTATTACCAACTGTGCTACTTGGCCTTCGTACCTGCTTCAAAGAAGACATAAAATCATCTGCAGCTGAAATGTTATACGGAGTACAAATTCGACTGCCAAACGAATTCTTCGCCAACATAGAAAAAGAAAATTCGACCAACTCCCACATCGCACCATATTAAAGAAAAAATGTTCCTACTGAAGGGAATTGACAAATGCACCCATGTATTTCTCCGCATAGACGCTGTAAAGCAACCTCTGGAGCCTCCTTACACCGGACTGTACGAAATCATCAAACGCGACAACGACCGAGTTTTCACCATACGAATCGACGGGAAGGACTCAGCAGTATCAGTCGACCGCCTCAAGCCTGTTTTCCTAGTCAAGGACGACAAGCAGTTTGACTCGAAGGAATCCAACCCCACTCCTCAAAGGACTTACGAAAAACGGCGTAAGGTAACATTTGCGAGCCAAGGATCGTGACGGATTCACTGGAAGGGGAGTACTGTGGCGACACTGATTTATTGGTAGCGTTACCTACAAGAATACTAGATTTAAGAGATACGGTATTCCTATACATTTAAGCGTCATTCTCTCGATACGACTTGACACGCGCGCATTGTGTGTGCCTTATTATAATTGTTCATAAATAAACCCGCCAGTGTTACTGTTTAGTTTGATTTATTGGTTAATTTCAGACACTTAATATTAATTAGTTCGACACCGATGCGTACGTTTGCTTGCAGATCAAAAATGTGACTGACTTAAGCTTTGGCTGTACTCACGCCATACGATTAAACTAGCATAAGACGTAAACAAGTTACAGTTAGAAGGGAGTTAGAAGTTTGGAAAAGTACTGGGCAAGCTCGCGGACAATTACAGCGGTGCGATGCTTACATTGATTCCGCTGATAAGCTCCGCTGAAGCTGCAGACAAATGATAATGTAAACAAAGATAAAGGGTGACTTGTTCGCACATACAGGGTGTCTCGTTCCCAAACATACCGGCCCCCCTGAACGGTTGTTCAGCAGAGAGGCAGTACAGCGATTTTGGCAATTGGGCGTTTGTATAATCCGTGAGCAGTCTTCACTGTAACGACTCGGACCTTGTCGTCGATTCCTGCGTGCACTGCGGTGATGCGGCCAAGAATCCATTTAGAGGGCGGTAGATTGGGCTCCTTGAGTACTACCAGTGTGTCGATCTTCAGATTCTCGGTTTCCAGATGCCACTTTGTCCGCTCATGAAGAGATGTCAGGTATTCCATATGCCACCTTTTCCAAAAGCCTTGAACCATGGCTTGCAGCTGATTCCACCTCTCCAATCGATTGACTTGCATATCCAGACGACAGGGTTCAGGCAATGCAGTATACGGAGATCCAGTCAAAAAATGAGCAGGCGTCAGTGGATCCAAAGAATTATCCCCAGTTGGGCACAGCGGGCGTGAATTCAGGATAGCTTCAATTTGGGTCAGGACAGTAGAGAGCTCCTCAAACGTTAAAGCCTTTGATCCAAGTATCCGTTTCATATGGAGTTTAATTGAGCGAACTCCAGCTTCCCACATCCCTCCAAAATGGGGAGCAGACGGGGGTATAAAGTGCCAAGAAATCCCTTCATTGGCAAAGAATCCTGCTAGTTCCTCATCTTTGGCTTGTTGAATGGCCAGACGTCTCATGTCATCCAAAGTTCGCTTGCCTCCATGAAATGTAGTTCCGTTGTCCGAATACAGGTCAGTAGGCTTCGCTCGGCGGGCAATGAATCGTTGAAAGGCTGCGATGAAAGCCTGTGTAGTTAGCTCACTAACAACCTCGATGTGAAGTGCCTTTGTAGTGAGGCACACGAAAATAGAAAACCATGCCTTTCCGATGCGTGGAGTTCTTCCTTTTGATTCCTTGATTGCGATCGGTTCAGCGTAGTCCAGCCCTGTGTGTTGAAAGCAGCGGCTAGCTTGAACTCGTGGAATTGGCAGCTCTCCCATGATCTGGTTGCTTGTGCCCTTTCGTTGAAGAAAACAGGATTTGCATTGGAAGACTGCCTTTCTGACGAGATTGCGGGCTCCCAGAATCCAGTAAGGCTGACGAAGATTGGTGAACGTTGCATCAACTCCAGTGTGCAGATAGGAGACATGAAAATGTCGAACCAGCAGTCCAGCTAGTGGTGTATCTTTAGGTATCAGAATCGGGTGCTTGGCGTTGTAGTTGAGTGTAGATTGCTTGATTCTCCCACCGACTCGCATTACTCCATAATCATCCAGAAACGGAGAAAACCGGATAAGATGCGATTTAGCGTTAAGCTGGCGTCGATTCTCTAGCTGCGCATATTCTCTTCTTCCAGCAACTCTTCAGACGTAAGGAATTCCTTATGATGAGATCGAAGAGTGTGAATAAAGCGATGACAGTAGCTAGATACCCTTATAAGACGCGTCCAGGTTGAGAATTTGTGGATGAGTAACTCGTGTATACTTTCATCAGGAAAGTTATGTAGAGTCGTGGGCTTTATGGCTCGATCTTCGGTGTTGACATCGAAACTTGAAGATACGCTGAACTTGCTTGTAGAAGGTGGCCACTCAGAGGTGGGTGTGGCCAGCCAGGACGGACCTTTCCACCACAGTCGATGCTCCAGAAGCTTTGACGGATGAAGTCCTCGGGAAGCACAATCAGCAGGATTGTCTTCTGTGCGAACATGGTTCCAGCAGCTACGGGGAAAGTCGCTCAATATCTCAGAAGTTCGGTTGCAGACGTAGGTGTTCCACCGTCGAGGGGGAGCTGAAAGCCAGTGTAGCACAATTTTTGAATCCGTCCAGCAGCTCGTGCTGAAAAGAGGAATTGTTAGTGATGTTTTGACAATAGAAAGCAATCGAGATAGAAGTAACGCAGCGTTTAGCTCCAAACATGGAATTGATACGGGCTTGATCGGGGCCACCCGTGTTTTGGCGGCAACCAGAGTTACTTGAAAGCTGCATCCAACTGCAACTCGAGCGTAAACTACCGCACCGTAGGCGTGCGAGGATGCGTCGGCGAATCCGTGTAGTTGAACATCTCGAAATGGTGACGCAATATACCGTGGTACTTGGCATTGCGTAAGTGCTGGCAAATCCTCTACTAAGGCTCTAAAGGGTGACTTGTTCGCACATACAGGGTGTCTCGTTCCCAAACATACCGGCCCCCCTGAACGGTTGTTCAGCAGAGAGGCAGTACAGCGATTTTGGCAATTGGGCGTTTGTATAATCCGTGAGCAGTCTTCACTGTAACGACTCGGACCTTGTCGTCGATTCCTGCGTGCACTGCGGTGATGCGGCCAAGAATCCATTTAGAGGGCGGTAGATTGGGCTCCTTGAGTACTACCAGTGTGTCGATCTTCAGATTCTCGGTTTCCAGATGCCACTTTGTCCGCTCATGAAGAGATGTCAGGTATTCCATATGCCACCTTTTCCAAAAGCCTTGAACCATGGCTTGCAGCTGATTCCACCTCTCCAATCGATTGACTTGCATATCCAGACGACAGGGTTCAGGCAATGCAGTATACGGAGATCCAGTCAAAAAATGAGCAGGCGTCAGTGGATCCAAAGAATTATCCCCAGTTGGGCACAGCGGGCGTGAATTCAGGATAGCTTCAATTTGGGTCAGGACAGTAGAGAGCTCCTCAAACGTTAAAGCCTTTGATCCAAGTATCCGTTTCATATGGAGTTTAATTGAGCGAACTCCAGCTTCCCACATCCCTCCAAAATGGGGAGCAGACGGGGGTATAAAGTGCCAAGAAATCCCTTCATTGGCAAAGAATCCTGCTAGTTCCTCATCTTTGGCTTGTTGAATGGCCAGACGTCTCATGTCATCCAAAGTTCGCTTGCCTCCATGAAATGTAGTTCCGTTGTCCGAATACAGGTCAGTAGGCTTCGCTCGGCGGGCAATGAATCGTTGAAAGGCTGCGATGAAAGCCTGTGTAGTTAGCTCACTAACAACCTCGATGTGAAGTGCCTTTGTAGTGAGGCACACGAAAATAGAAAACCATGCCTTTCCGATGCGTGGAGTTCTTCCTTTTGATTCCTTGATTGCGATCGGTTCAGCGTAGTCCAGCCCTGTGTGTTGAAAGCAGCGGCTAGCTTGAACTCGTGGAATTGGCAGCTCTCCCATGATCTGGTTGCTTGTGCCCTTTCGTTGAAGAAAACAGGATTTGCATTGGAAGACTGCCTTTCTGACGAGATTGCGGGCTCCCAGAATCCAGTAAGGCTGACGAAGATTGGTGAACGTTGCATCAACTCCAGTGTGCAGATAGGAGACATGAAAATGTCGAACCAGCAGTCCAGCTAGTGGTGTATCTTTAGGTATCAGAATCGGGTGCTTGGCGTTGTAGTTGAGTGTAGATTGCTTGATTCTCCCACCGACTCGCATTACTCCATAATCATCCAGAAACGGAGAAAACCGGATAAGATGCGATTTAGCGTTAAGCTGGCGTCGATTCTCTAGCTGCGCATATTCTCTTCTTCCAGCAACTCTTCAGACGTAAGGAATTCCTTATGATGAGATCGAAGAGTGTGAATAAAGCGATGACAGTAGCTAGATACCCTTATAAGACGCGTCCAGGTTGAGAATTTGTGGATGAGTAACTCGTGTATACTTTCATCAGGAAAGTTATGTAGAGTCGTGGGCTTTATGGCTCGTTCTTCGGTGTTGACATCGAAACTTGAAGATACGCTGAACTTGCTTGTAGAAGGTGGCCACTCAGAGGTGGGTGTGGCCAGCCAGGACGGACCTTTCCACCACAGTCGATGCTCCAGAAGCTTTGACGGATGAAGTCCTCGGGAAGCACAATCAGCAGGATTGTCTTCTGTGCGAACATGGTTCCAGCAGCTACGGGGAAAGTCGCTCAATATCTCAGAAGTTCGGTTGCAGACGTAGGTGTTCCACCGTCGAGGGGGAGCTGAAAGCCAGTGTAGCACAATTTTTGAATCCGTCCAGCAGCTCGTGCTGAAAAGAGGAATTGTTAGTGATGTTTTGACAATAGAAAGCAATCGAGATAGAAGTAACGCAGCGTTTAGCTCCAAACATGGAATTGATACGGGCTTGATCGGGGCCACCCGTGTTTTGGCGGCAACCAGAGTTACTTGAAAGCTGCATCCAACTGCAACTCGAGCGTAAACTACCGCACCGTAGGCGTGCGAGGATGCGTCGGCGAATCCGTGTAGTTGAACATCTCGAAATGGTGACGCAATATACCGTGGTACTTGGCATTGCGTAAGTGCTGGCAAATCCTCTACTAAGGCTCTCCAGCGCGTAGATAGACTTTCAGGAATGGGGTCGTCCCACTGCAGGACACTTGTCCAGCTTTCTTGGAAGATTAGCTTGAGTAGAACTGTGACCGGCGCTACCAGTCCAAGCGGATCATAGATTCTTGATAGCTGAGACAAGAGTTATCTTTTCGTCGGAGAAATGGTCGCATCGCATCTCTTTAGGTTGAGATACAGAACGTCCTTCCCAGGGTTCCATTGGATACCAAGAACTTTGACAGGTGAATCCGCAGCTGATTTGTTGAGGAGCTGGATAGGTTCAAAACATCTATCTTCCTCTGGTATTGATTTCAGAAGACGCCAACTATTAGAACTCCATTTGCGTAGCTTGAATTTTCCCTTATCTAAGAGGGCTATAAGCTCGTCCTTGAGAACCATAAGCTCCTCGAATGTGTTGGCGCCTGTAGGGATATCGTCCACATAGGCATCGTGCAGAAGAGCGTGAGCTGCTGCAGGGTATTCATGGCCATGATCGTCGGCAATTTGCTTTAGAACACGAACAGCCAGAAATGGTGACGGTGCCAATCCGTAGGTAACCATCAGCAGGCGAAAATGAAGCAGAGGTTCATTCTCAGTCTTGCGCCAAACAATGCGCTGAAAATTGGTGTGTGGCTTAAAGATTTTAATGCCTCGAAACATCTTTTCGACATCTGCGCATAAAACATATTGGTGCTGCCGGAAGCGTAGACAAACGCCAAGAAGATCGCGTTAAATCGGTGGACCAATATGTGGTCTGTCATTGAGCGATACTCCAGAGCTGTCCTTTCCTGATCTATCAAAAACTACACGACATTTGGTAGTCAGACTGTCCAGCTTGATGACAGCGTGGTGCGGCAAATTATAGCAGGTGTCTGGGGACTCCTCAACCTGAGCCGAGGTCAGTTGTTCCATATGTCCACGTTGCAAGTAGTCGTCCAGGAAAGCTTCGTACTGCTGCTTCAATTCTGGATACCGACGAAATTTGCGTTCCAGCGAGAAGAAGCGATTGATGGCCTGTGGCAAGGTCGAATCAATAGGCGGTGCCTTTTCCTTGAAGGGATACTCGACGACGTACACCCCGTCCGTCGAGCGCTTGTGTGTGGCAGCAAAATGACGCTCTGTGGGATCGCTGGCGTCCAGGAGAGCCTGGTTAGGCTGAATGCTGTCCATCTCCATGAATGAACGAACCATCGTGTCTAGGTCCGCGTGATGAGAAATCACAGAAGTAGGTTGATCATCGAATGCAGAGTAAGAGCCTGCAAGAATCCAACCAAATACAGTATTGAGAGCGATAGGAAAGTCGTTACCAAAGTGTTTCCGAACTCCTGTGTATAGAGACCAAAGTTGATCCGATCCAACAATGACATCGATTGCTCCAGGTGTGCAGAACGTTGGGTCTGCCAAAGGAAGCTCGCAGATTTGCCTCCACGTAGAGGATGAGGTGTCAATAACTTGGGCAGGAAGTGATGACGTCAGCGAGTTGAGAATGAACGAGACCAATTCGACAGTTTGGCCCGAATGACGAGAGCGCAGCTTGATATGTGCGCGTCCTCGGGTAACGCCCGCGCTGTTGGCGGCGAGACCGAGAATAGAAATCCGTGCGTGCGTTCGACGCACGCCTATTCGCTGAACAAATGATTCTGATGCCAAGGTTATTGTAGATCCAGTGTCCAGGAGCAGCCTGCAGGTTGTAGTGTTTTCCCAGGCGTCGATGACGTCAGCAAGGATGGTTGGCAACAGAGTCTGAGAACCAGCCGCCGGAATATTCTCCAGAGTATGATGCGTAAAGTTGTTTTCCGCGGGAGTCTCGCTTCCCAAGCGATGACCTTCTCGAACTAGCGGTTGATTGTGGCCAATTGTAGATCCCGCATGTGAGACTGCTGGTCGATCGCGGCTGTCAACACTTGCTGTGTCAATGTTGTTGCCATTTTGAATTGGCTGCGACGAGCCATGAACCAAAGTATGATGCTTGCGGCGGCAGATCCGACAAGTATGCCCCACCATATGAACCGGGCTGAGGCAATTGAAACAGAGCTTTCTTGATTTGAGGAAGTCTCGGCGAGATGCAATGTCGAGTGCGATGAATTGAGGACACTTAAACAGTTGGTGATTCTGCTGGCACGATGTGCACTTCGGCTCTTCCCGTCTTGGATGCGTGTCTGCGTGGTGCGTTGTAGCTGCGCGTCGAGCTTGGGTTGATCGAGTTAAGTTAAAAGCCTCCAACGTATCGCAGCGTGATGTGAGAAATTTCAGGAATCGGTTGATGGTCACACCTTTTTCCTCGGATTCTGCGCACTGAGCCCAGGCTTGGCAGGTTTCTCTATCTAATTTTGAAAGTAAAATGAAAATTTTGCCAGGGATCCCTCTCTTCGCAATTAAGAGCTCGTAGACCACGAATAACTTCGTCTGCACCATCGGCAATTTTCCGCACTGTGCCGATATTTGAATTTATAGCACTCGGAAGGCTCATGAAACTGTTTAAGAACGATCGAATAATTAGCGATTGTTTGTTATATCGCTGTTCCAGCCGATCCCATGCTTCCCGATAGTTGTCATTAGTAACTGGAATATGTTTAACTAATGCAAGCGCGTCTCCGGCAAGGTACGATTTTAAATACTGAAATCGTTGGCAATCCGTCAGGCTCGAATTGGAAGCAATCGATCCAATAAACATGTCCGAAAAATGTTTCCAGTCCTCATAATTTCCAGAAAAAGTCGGAAGTTTAATTCGCTCGAACTGAAAATCGACATGACTTCTCTGGGATGTGTCTGCGGCTTGAACTGTGGCATCAATACTGTTTGAGGTGACATCCCGTCTCAACTCCTCCAAAGTATTGCTGAGAATAGCGTGTGTAGCATAATGTTTGTCCTCATATGCGTCAAAATCCTCGTCAGGGTTCTCCCAATCGGCTTCCGATTTAAATGCATACAGCTCTTCCGAGAGCCGTACGAACCGCAAATAATTTTCCTGTAGTTGCGCCAGGCGGACAACTATTGTTTGCACTGAATGATCAACAAATTTTAAGGCATTATTATGCGCACGAGTAATTTGGCTTTTGCAGAAGCCCTGTTGTTGAATCACACTCCGCATGGTGGTCGAAAGAAGGGAACGATTCTATACGATGTAGGAATCTATAGATCACCGTTTGCCAAATGGCCAACAATCAAAATCAAATGCCTGAAAGAAACGCAGTTCCGGTAATCCGGCTCGAAGGACCAATTTATTATGTTCATAAATAAACCCGCCAGTGTTACTGTTTAGATTGATTTATTGGTTAATTTCAGACACTTAATATTAATTAGTTCGACACCGATGCGTACGTTTGCTTGCAGATCAAAAATGTGACTGACTTAAGCTTTGGCTGTACTCACGCCATACGATTAAACTAGCATAAGACGTAAACAAGTTACAGTTAGAAGGGAGTTAGAAGTTGGGAAAAGTACTGGGCAAGCTCGCGGACAATTACAGCGGTGCGATGCTTACATTGATTCCGCTGATAAGCTCCGCTGAAGCTGCAGACAAATGATAATGTAAACAAAGATAAAGGGTGACTTGTTCGCGCATACAGGGTGTCTCGTTCCCAAACAATAATAAAGCATTGTAATAAAAGATATACGCAAACAAAGTAAATGGCGAAATCAACATCGCTATAACCGCATATTCATCAAACGCGACAACGACCGAGTTTTCACCATACGAATCGACGGGAAGGACTCAGCAGTTTCAGTCGACCGCCTCAAGCCTGTTTTCCTAGTCAAGGACGACAAGCAGTTCGACTCGAAGGAATCCAACCCCACTCCTCAAAGGACTTTCGAAAAACGGCGAAAGATTGCAGACAAAATGCTTAAAGCACGAACGCCTCGTTTGCCATCGGCACATCTTCAACTGCTGTTCCTCCAGTAAATCCGGCTATCTGCGCAGTTTCCCCTGCAGATCCTTTGAAAGAACTTCCTGACAATTTACGTTCGCTTATGCAAGATGTCACGGCATTGAAAAAGGATATCAAGCGCATCCAATCAAGCAACCGATCACGCAGTTCATCTCGTGGCGCCAGACCAGCGGACAATTCCGGTCAACAGACTTCAGGAGCACAGGAAAATCTTTGTTTTTACAACAAGCGCTTTGGTGACAACGCAAATAAATGCCGACCACCCTGCGCACGCTCCACGTCGTTAAACTAGAGGAGCTGCCGCCTGACGCGCTGGTCAGCGGCAGCCAGGACAGCAGCAGCGATCCATCAGTTCAGTCAGTTGTTCCACGGGAACAGCGTTTGCACGTCACCGATCGTACCTCCAACATCAAATACCTCATTGATTCTGGATCTGCAGCAAACCAGACCATCATTCACACCTATGGTAGATACATAACTAATCTGGACTTGGATCTCAGACGCAATTTCACCTGGCCATTCATCATTGCGGACGTACACACACCTATAATTGGAGCAGACTTTTTAGCCGAATTCCAGCTTCTTATTGACCTCAAAAACAGATGAAACCATATTAAATCGGTCACAGGACTGTCAACAACCGCGTGCCTAGCACAGGCGAATCAAACATCCGTTTCCACTGTGCAGAGAATTTCTAAATTTCGAGAGCTTCTGCAAGAGTTTGTGGAAGTCACTAAACCGTCATCGAAGCATACAAAGCAACATGATGTACAACTCCATATCGAAACATATGGGACCACCGTTTCTGACCGACCACGACGCTTATCTGGAGATAAACTTGCAACTGCGAAAAAGGAAATCTACTTTCTGATCGAGCAAGGCATATGTAGTCCCTCCAAAAGTCCTTGGTCCAGACCACTCCACATGGTCTCCAAAAAAGACGGTGGCTGGAGGGCATGCGGCGATTATCGTAAGCTCAACTCGATTACGATACCAGATCGCTATCCGATTGCACACATTCACGACTTCACCGAACAGCTACATGGTGGGAAAGTCTTCTCAACGCTTGTTTGGTAAAGGCGTACTACCAAATTCCCATGGCGGAAGAAGACATCCAGAAGACGGCCGTATGCACCCCTTTTGGACTCATAGAATTCCAGTACATGCCTTTCGGATTAAAGAATGCGACTGAGACGTTTCAGCGTTTATCGACAATATGTTTCGCGGCATGGACTTCGTATATTGCTACATAGACGATATACTGATAACTCCGAAATCGATCGCCGAACACGAAGAACATCTTCGAGCAGTGTTATCAGTCCTGCAGAAACACGGGCTAAGCATCAATCTCAGCAAATGTCAACTAGCGCAAACGCAAGTTAATTTTCTCAGCTACACGATTAACGAACACGGCATCAAACCACCGTCCAGTCGCATCGATGCCATCCTCAATTATGCTCGTCCGGAAACTATCAGCCAACTAGGCCGTTTTTTGGGCGTTATAAACTACTATCGCAGATGCCTACCCCGATCGTCGCACACTCAGGCACCGCTGTCCGAGCTGCTCAGAAATGTAAAGAAGAACGACCAACGACAGATCCTCTGGACTACAGAACTCATATCAGCCTTCGAGAGTTGCAAGCAGAGCATAGCAGACGCAGCGCTTTTATCATTTCCTGCACCGAAATCTGACCTACAACTGGTTTATGACGCATCGGACCTCGCAATCGGAGCAGTTCTGGAACAACGCACTAGTCATGACTGGCAACCTCTAGGATTTTTCTCCAAGAAGCTCAGCAACACTGAGAGAAATTACTCCACGTACGACCGAGAGCTACTTGCCATATACGAGTCAATCAAATATTTCAGACACCTCGTCGATGCACGCATTTTTGTGATAAAGACTGATCACAAGCCATTGGTTTACGCATTCAAACAGCGCCCTGAAAAAGCATCACCTCGACAGCTGCGGCATTTAAATTATATTTCGCAATTCTCGACGACCATCCTTCACATAAAAGGAACAGAAAATATAGTCGCAGACGCATGTTCGAGGCTTTGCACTATCACGATGCCCACAGCGATCACCGCGGCGCAACTCGAGGAGGAGCAAGCCTCGGATTTTGAGTTGACACGCATCTTGCAAGGAACTACTTCCTTAAAGCTCAAGAAAGTTTGTTTCGGTGGAGAAAGTTCAATATACTGTGACGTATCCACACCAAATCTCCGCCCTTTTGTACCGCAATCACTGCGCAAACAGGCTTTCTCATATATCCACAATCTTTCGCATCCCAGCGGACAAGCAACTGCCCGTCAAATCAGACAGAAGTTTGTCTGGCCTTTGATGAACAAAGATGTCCTCAAATGGTGTAGATTTTGTCTCCCATGCCAGCGCTCCACCGAAACAAACTTTCTTGAGCTTTAAGGAAGTAGTTCCTTGCAAGATGCGTGTCAACTCAAAATCCGAGGCTTGCTCCTCCTCGAGTTGCGCCGCGGTGATCGCTGTGGGCATCGTGATAGTGCAAAGCCTCGAAAAAGCGTCTGCGACTATATTTTCTGTTCCTTTTATGTGAAGGATGGTCGTCGAGAATTGCGAAATATAATTTAAATGCCGCAGCTGTCGAGGTGATGCTTTTTCAGGGCGCTGTTTGAATGCGTAAACTAATGGCTTGTGATCAGTCTTTATCACAAAAATGCGTGCATCGACGAGGTGTCTGAAATATTTGATTGCCTCGTATATGGCAAGTAGCTCTCGGTCGTACGTGGAATAATTTCTCTCAGTGTCGGTGAGCTTCTTGGAGAAAAATCCTAGAGGTTGCCAGTCATGACTAGTGCGTTGTTCCAGAACTGCTCCGATTGCGAGGTCCGATGCGTCACAAACCAGCTGTAGTTCAGATTTCGGTGCAGGAAATGATAAGAGCGCTGCGTCTGCTATGCTCTGCTTGCAACTCTCGAAGGCTGACATGAGTTCTGTAGTGCAGATGATTTGTCGTTGGTCGTTCTTCTTTACATTTCTTAGCAGCGCGGACAGCGGTGCCTGAGTGTGCGAAGATCGAGGTAGGCATCTGCGATAGTAGTTTATAACGCCTAAGAAACGGCCTAGTTGGCTGATAGTTTCAGGACGAGCATAATTGAGGATGGCATCGATGCGACTGGACGGTGGTTTGATGCCGTGTTCGTTAATTGTGTAGCTGAGAAAATTAACTTGCGTTTGCGCTAGTTGACATTTGCTAAGATTGATGCTTAGCCCGTGTTTCTGCAGGACTGATAACACTGCTCGAAGATGTTCTTCGTGTTCGGCGATCGATTTCGAAGTTATAAGTATATCGTCTATGTAGCAATATACGAAGTCCATGCCGCGAAAAATATTGTCCATAAAACGCTGGAACGTCTTTGTCGCATTTTTTAACCCGAAAGGCATGTACTGGAATTCTATGAGTCCAAAAGGTGTGCATACGGCCGTCTTCTGGATGTCTTCTTCCGCCATGGGAATTTGGTAGTACGCCTTTACCAAACAAGCGTTGAGAAGACTTTCCCACCATGTAGCTGTTCGGTGAAGTCGTGAATGTGTGCAATCGGATAGCGATCTGGTATCGTAATCGAGTTGAGCTTACGATAATCGCCGCATGCCCTCCAGCCACCGTCTTTTTTGGTGACCATGTGGAGTGGGCTGGACCAAGGACTTTTGGAGGGACGACATATGCCTTGCTCGATCAGAAAGTTGATTTCCTTTTTCGCAGTTGCAAGTTTATCTCCAGATAAGCGTCGTAGTCGGTCAGAAACGGTGGTCCCATATGTTTCGATATGGAGTTGTACATCATGTTGCTTTGTATGCTTCGATGACGGTTTAGTGACTTCCACAAACTCTTGCAGAAGCTCTCGAAATTTAGAAATTCTGTGCACAGTGGAAACGGATGTTTGATTCGCCTGTGCTAGGCACGCGGTTGTTGACAGTCCTGTGACCGAGTCAATATGGCATCTGTTTTTGAGGTCAATAAGAAGCTGGAATTCGGCTAAAAAGTCTGCTCCAATTATAGGTATGTGTACGTCCGCAATGATGAATGGCCAGGTGAAATTGCGCCTGAGATCCAAGTCCAGATTAGTATTGTATCTACCATAGGTGTGAATGATGGTCTGGTTTGCTGCGTATAGCGTCAGATCGGCTTGGGTGGTTTTCTGTTTAACCAGCGTGCGAGGTACAACTGAAACCACAGATCCAGAATCGATGAGGTATCTGATGTTGGAGGTACGATCGGTGACGTGCAAACGTTGCTCCCGTGGAACAGCTGACTGAACTGGTGGATCGCTGCTGCTGTCCTGGCTGCCCCTGACCAGCGCGTCAGGCGGCAGCTCCTCTAGTTTAACGACGTGGAGCGTGCGCAGGGTGGTCGGCATTTATTTGCGTTGTCACCAAAACGCTTGTGGTAAAAACAAAGATTTTCCTGTGCTCCTGAAGTCTGTTGACCGGAATTGTCCGCTGGTCTGGCGCCACGAGATGAACTGCGTGATCGGTTGCGTGATTGGATGCGCTTGACATCCTTTTTTAATGCCGTGACATCTTGCATGAGCGAACGTAAATTGTCAGAAAGTTCTTTCAATGGATCTGCAGGGGCAACTGCGCAGATAGCCGGATTTGCTGGAGGAACAGCAGTTGAAGATGTGCCGATGGCAAACGAGGCGTTCGTGCTAACGGCTTCGAGCATTTTGTCTGCAATCTTCGCAAGCTTGTCCAAGTCCGACTCATCCCATACGGTGAGCAGCGGACGAATGGAGGCTGGCATCTCAGCCAGGAATAGGGTGTGAATGATGTTTTCGCTGCCAGGATCCGGGGCCAAGCGTCGCATATTTGCCAAGATTTCCGAAGGCTTTAATCCGGTGGCACCTCCTCCTTGAAGTAGTCGTCGCAGTTTTGACTCGGGCGATTCAGCGAACTTCTGCAGCAAGCGAGTTTTGATTGCTGCGTACTTGTTGTCTGCCGGTGGACGAGTGACCAAATCCTCCACAGCCAAAACCACATCTTCTTCCAAATGCAGTGTCACCAAGTCGAACTTGTCAGTGTCGTCGACAATGTGGTGCAAACGGAATGATCGCTCCACTTGAGCAAACCACAGGTGCGGGTCGTTGTGTGTGAATTTTGGCAAATGCACGGTAACACGTGTGTGCGTGCGCGGCGTCTCATCTCTGTTCGCAGGAACGTTTGTCCGAAGTGCCTCGAGCTGTTGTTGGAGTTCTCGAATTTGAGCGGAGAAATCTGGGTTTGCGTACATATATCTTTTATTACAATGCTTTATTATAATAAGGCACACACAATGCGCGCGTATCAAGTCGTATCGAGAGAATTACGCTTAAATGTACAGGGTTACCGTATCGCTTAAATCTAGTATTTTGTAGGTGACGCTACCAATATATCAGTGTCGCCACAACCGCATATTCATAGGCGCCATCTAGATGTGGGTGTTCGAACTAAAGAAGTGGCTCTAAAGAAAGGCAGAGGAGAGCAACAGGCCCAAATGTCAACTTTCTCTGGGGCACATCTTTCTTTTTCCTAGGGGCAATAATTGGCGCCAGATTGGTGGCGTTTAAGATTTGGAGACCCCATGCGGGAGCTGGAGTCGGAAACAAATTTCGCTTCAGTGATCATGCAGCCGTCCCGCCCGGCACTTTTAAACGCACCGGTGTCGCCGCCGCGAAACGAAAAAGCAGAGGCGAAAATCATTTTTTTTGCTAGTTCAAAATCATTTCTAAGCGATGTAATTTAAGGCCCGAGAAAAGGCCAAAAAAAGATCTAAGAAGGGAAGAGAAAATTGGTGGCCGAATGTGAAAGGATAAAACTATAAAGAAAGTCATAGGCCAAAAATTGCCTGATTTTAGTTAAGTGTAGGATAAGTAGAATTAGTTTGTTTCTTTTTTTTGGTGTTCAGCCGGCGAAATTTGTAAAACATCCGGCAAGAAAGAAAAACGGCAAGATCCTAGGGAACGGAAAAGGCTTGGCCGAAGAAAAATTGAGTGGTTCTTGTTTGTTCTGTGAATTTTGGTTTTTGAGTGATTTTCTGTTCGCCTCTGCTCGGTATAAAAACCCATATGTTAATCGTTTAAAAAATGAAATATGAATATTTAATATGAAACAATGATGTAATTTTAGGAAAAAAGAAGTGAATATTTATTTTCTGCAGCGTTTACAGGCCCTTGAAAGCGCTTTCAACGAGGGACTTGTCGGCGAGAATTCGTGAGCGAAAATATCTAAAAAGTTAAGTTATATAAAAATTCTATTTCCCTCCATTTCATCCCCAAATCAAAAATGACTCGGCAAATCCAAAAAGTAAAAGTAAATTAAACTTTAAACAAAACAAGAGAGAACGCTAAATTCGAGTTCCCCGACTATCTGATACCCGTTAGTCAGCTAGTGGAAGTGCGAAGGAGAGTCTTCAACACTGACAATTTTGGGCGGTTTGTGGGCGTTAGAGTGGGCGTTGCAACAGGTTTTTTGGCAAATCGATAGAAATTTACAAGTCTAATACAAAAATAAAAAAATATCAAAACATTTCTCAAAAGTGTGGGCGTGGCAGCATTGGGCGGTTTGTGGGCGTTAGAGTGGGCGTGGCAAAAAGTTTTTTGGCAAATCGATAGAAATTTACAAGACTAATACAATAATGAAAAAATATTACAACATTTTTCAAAAAAAGTGGGCGTGGCAGTTTTATGCGGTTTGTGGGCGTTTGAATGGGCGTGGCAACATGAATCAACAAACTTGCGCTGGGTCTATGTCTCTGGAGTCTGTGTGTTTAATCTCAACTTTCTAGCTTTTGTAGTTCCTGAGATCTCGACGTTCATACGGACGAACAGACGGACGGACAGACGGACAGACGGACAGACGGACATGGCCACATCGACTCGGCTATTGATCCTGATCAAGAATATACATACTTTATATGGTCGGAAACGCTTCCTTCTGCCTGTTACATACTTTTCAGCGAATCTAGTATACCCTTTCACTCTACGAGTAACGGGTATAAAAACTATAGAGAGAGTTATGTAGGCAGAGAAAAAAATAAAAATTAACAAATGCGCTCAGAGCGTTCGCTGCAATCAAAGCCCACTCAATTTTGATCTGAATACTATTTATCTGAACCGGCTTCGTGCTTTGAAGTTATAGCCGAATATAAAATATTGTAAACAATGATGAGAAGCCCATCAAATGTAACTATTGCTTAATTTTTGCCTTATTTACTAAATAATCATAATTACAATCGATCGTTTTGTATACTTTTAACCCACCTTTATAGTCACTCCTTTATTTATTTATTATTTATATTTATACCAATTATTTATATTCAATTTAGCATGTACCCAGATATATCGTCTCCTTTTAGCTTTTAAATAAACTTTTATAATGTTTTAGAAAAACAGTAATTGTGGACTCGGCATAACCTTAACCCCTTGAGACCCCTGAACACCGAAGGTTCCGTTCAATCTAAGAATATAAATATGGTAATAGAACTGCCATGGTAGGGAGGGCGAAAAGTATCTCAATTCCATCTGAGATAAGTAGGTGTTCGTGATGATATAGTGCAACATTTTTCTTCTCTTATCAATCCTTTCCGTGTATCATTTTTCCGTGTATTTAGACTAATACTTGTGTTATCCCGTGCCCCTATTTTTTGGCTTGTCCCTTCACGCATATTTGAACTTTGTAATGTCCCCATATATCAAGATTTTTTTTTAATCACCGAAATTCGCGCCTTAGTTAGTAGCGATAATAATTATCGGAACCTTATCTGGCAACGTCATCTAAATGGTAAATGATAAATCATCTGCAGCTGAAATGTTATACGGAGTACCAATTCGACTGCCAAACGAATTCTTCGCCAACATGGATGAAACTGTGGATCCTACGACATTCCTGAGCAGTTTTCGAGAGCACATGCAGAAAATGTTCCTACTGAAGGGAATTGAAAAATGCACCCATCAGTCGACCGCCTCAAGCCTGTTTTCCTAGTCAAGGACGACAAGCAGTTCGACTCGAAGGAATCCAACCCCACTCCTCAAAGGACTTACGAAAAACGGCGTAAGGTAACATTTGCGAGCCAAGTATCGTGACGGATTCACTGGAAGGGGAGTACTGTGGCGACACTGATATATTGGTAGCGTCACCTACAATAATACTAGATTTAAGAGATACGGTAACCCTATAGATTTAAGCGTCATTCTCTCGATACGACTTGATACGCGCGCATTGTGTGTGCCTTATTATAATAAAGCTTTGTAATAAAAGATATATGTACGCAAACGAAGTAAATGGCGAAACCAACCTCGATAAAACCACATATTCATAGGCGCCATCTAGATGTGGGTGTTCGAACCAAAGAAGTGGCTCAAAAGAAAGGCAGAGGAGAGCAACAGGCCCAAATGTCAACTTTCTCTAGGGCACATCTTTCTTTTTCCTAGGGGCAATAAGTTGGCGCCAGATTGGTGGCGTTTAAGATTTTCTTTCACCTCCCGACTTTGGTCAAGAGCAGTTGTGCGCGATTGGCTTCGTAAAAGTATTTGAATTGGTCCACGTTATATACCCCGTTTGGGCAGTGGCAAAGTGAATAGTTAAATAAAAAGTATTCATTTACAGAACTGCAGGGTAAGCGAATCTTGTAGCGCCGGTATTGGTTTTTCGTCAAACTTAGGTAGGGTTTTTTTTTGTCGGGGATAGGTTCGTCCAACATACACCGTGGGCAACGTGAAGTCCCTCGAGCCAACGCCTCAGTCCACCAGCTGCGTCCAGAGTTCCCGTTACTTAGCTAGTGGAAGTGCGAAGGACGGTCTTCAACACTGACAATTTTTGGCGGTTTGTGGGCGTTAGAGTGGGCGTTGCAAAAGGTATTTTGGCAAATCGATAGAAATTTACAAGTCTAATACAAAAATGAAAAAATATCAAAACATTTTTCAAAAGTGTGGGCGTGGCAGCATTGGGCGGTTTGTGGGCGTTAGAGTGGGCGTGGCAACATGAATCGACAAACTTGCGCTGCGTCTTTGTCCCTGGAGTCTGTATTCTTAGTCTCAACTTTATACCTTTTGTAGTTCCTGAGATCTCGACGTTCATACGGACAGACGGACAGACAGACGGACGGACATGGCCAGATCGACTCGGCTACTGATCCTGATCAAGAATATATATACTTTATATGGTCGGAAACGCTTCCTTCTGCCTGTTACATACTTTTCAACGAATCTAGTATACCCTTTTACTCTACGAGCAACGGGTATAAAAATACAAGCTGGCCAACCCAATGTAAAATCGTACATTGAAAGTGTTTCGTTGCCAATGCAAAAAATAAAATACATCAAATCAAAAAATAAAAATAATTAATCATGACAATAAAGAAAAAATTAAATGAAAAAAATGCAAAAAAAAAAAATTAAATAAATAATCCTATATTTTAATTATCACTTATGAAAAAAACTAAATAGTGCATTTATAGTTTGAAGTTTTCTTACTAATAACCCCCAACACCGCATCGACAAGAAGGCCTTCTTCGAGAACCAACAGTGGGTGAGTGAAATTAAAAAAAAATATATATATAACCAAAGCAAAACTAAAACTTAAAGTTACTAAATTGCCATTATGTAGTTCAGTGTAGAGCCTGGCTTCCTGAGTTAAGGCTTATCAACCGCTTGCGACGATTGATTTTTCTATTTTGTCAATTACTCTTTCGATTCTTATCCAAATTCTAACATGGTTATTTAAAGCACTATAATGTAACGTAAACATCGACGACTACACTGAAAGAAATTAATATTGACATGATTTGCACCTACATGTTTTCTCCTTTTAGCAATAGAAACCTTTTTCTTTTAATGATGCGATTAAATAAATAAATCCCATAGAAAAAAGAAAAACACTAAATAGTTGTTTAGGATTAATAATTACTTAACAACTACAACATAAAATAAAAAAAAACCCACACCACTTCAATGTTCTTTTGTTGGTAACAAACAAGAAAAAGAAAAGCTTGGCACTAAAAAACAAAAAAAAAAATCAATACAAAATAAAAATGAATAGAGATTTTTGCGAAAAATAAATAAAGATAAATAATTTAAAATAAGGAGCAAAACTTAGAAAAATACGGAATCAGACTTAAGGAATTAAGAGTATGGAATTATGAAATTAAAGCTAGTAAGGCTAATTAGTTAGAAATATGTACACTGTAAGAAATGCACTCAAAAAGAAAGAATAAATTGTTTATTGAAAATTAAAATTGTTGTAAAGATGAAACTCTAAGTTCTTATTCATGGCAGGGGAGCATAATTAAATGATGCATATTTAATTACATTTGGGGTCTTCTGAAAATGGTTACACTGAAGACTATGGCTGGGAGGGTAATGATAGTGGGAGTGGATATTAACATCTAAAACCACCCCGCCAGGTTTACATCCAAATTCGTGCTTCCTTCTCTCACATTATAGTTTAATTAAGTTTCGCTTGCTGTTAATTTTCTAGAAGAAGAAACTGAGACAGTGGAGTTGTTTGTTTTTTTTGCCGCTGTTTCGTTCATATGAGGATCGTCTCATTGTGTAAATTCAGGAGGGACTCTATAATAAAACTTTTGGGTGTAGCAATCATTGTCCACAGCAAAAAACCCCCCCACATCTCCTGCTAGAGCTAGGAATCAATGGGTCCCGCTCAGCTGATGGTTAATGGTCGACAAGCCTGAAAAGGGTGAACATTTTGGAATCGAATCGCCAACAAGGACCACCCAGTAAATGTTTCTCTTCTTCAACGGCGCTCTTACGCCACATAGATTTTTGGCGCCCAACGTGGGACAAGTGCTTATTCCTTACATATATTTTGGTTTAGCAGGCAGTCACACAGATTTTTGGTGCAGCCGCCGATGCTGAAAGGCAGGTGCTTAAGTATTTGTTTGGTATTTAGTACTAACCCCTGATTTTTGAAAGTTGTATGTAAAGCTAGAAAAGAATCTAATTTGACTATTGGAAAGCGAGCCATTATTAGTAAGTGCTGATAGGTTTCGTCCGTAGAAAAATTAATTCCATGAAAATATAATTCTTTGGAATTGGAATCCTTCGAGTTATGGAGTGAAATGACGATTTGCTTCGCTTTAGTCTTTGTAATTGGTGGGAAAAGTACCGGGTTGTTACAACAGACATTAATCTGAAAGCTCTTTGTCTTCGATTGAGATTTTTGTTATCATTATGAAAGTAGTCAAGAAAGCTGTTTGATATTGATATACATCTTTGGAATTCGAGTTTTTGAGAATTCGAAAACTTTCGACCAAATTATAGGTAGCTTGTTATTCAGAATTATTAACGACTGGAGTAAAGTAAGAGAAATTCTTAGTCCGATGTGTTCTTTGGTGTGATCAGTGTTTGAAAACTGACTAGAGGTAAGCTACTGGAATACAATATAAATGCATTTGTGTTTATTTGTCCGTAGAAGTCTGCACAGTACAGTAGATAATGGATGTTCATACAAAGAAGTAACACTTATTAATTGCCATAGCCCAATTTAAGTAAATTCGCTAGGCACAGAATTGGTAGAAAGCCTAGAAATATGCATCCGTATTATGTCTTCCTGAGAATGCCATCGAAGTAAAATATAACAAATTTTTATTTAGTATACCACTAGAACATAGCTTTGAGTCAACCCAACCTCAGCACCAAGCAGATGCTGCAGCAAATTGTTGTATTATTTGCGAAGAAATTATGTTAAACACACAACCTTGTGTTATAACGCAATGCAATCACGTTTTTCGTAAGAGTTGTTTAGAATCACATATACAAGTACATAAGGAGTGTCCTTGCTGCTTAAAGACAGTACAGCCCAAGGATTGGAAAGTAGTTGTAGGTAACCATTCGCCGAAGGCAAGGAGTACGGTCACCTATCCTCCAAAGAGACCCGTTGCAACAGGTTCCCGTCCGTGTACTCGTTCTTTAGCACATCAACTAGAATCACTTACCTAACCGGCACCAACAGAAGCCGAGGTCCTGATCAGAGTCCATGATCAGTCTAATTCACCAATTACAGAAAATCAACATCCACCCGGTAGTACTCCTACGAATCAAGGAGTCAGGCCACGAGCGAATCAAGCCGCCAATGCACCAGGTAGACGAGGTCGGCCACCAAGGCGAAGAAGACAGAATAATCCGCCAGTAGCCAATAGCGTACCGAGAGCGGAGATCGAATCCATCGTTCAAGAGACAGTAACTCGTGTTCTGTCATAAATTTCCGGAAGTGGTAGCCTTGCACCACCACCCGACCAAATAGCTGGACATGGGAGTCCAGGTACTCAACGTAGTTATAGGTCAGCCCACGGTATACATCCTCTTGGTCCACATAAAATAGCCGACGTCTTACAGAAATAAGGAGTAAGGTTTGATGGCACAGTTGAAGGTTTATCAATAGAAGAATTTCTATATCGCGTGAAGACATTGACAGTTGAACATTTTGACGGTGATCTTGAAATTATCAGCAGAAATATTCATAATCTTTTAATTGGCAAAGCCAGCAGTTGGTTCTTGAGATACCATAAAAGAGTTCAAACTTTTAATTGGAGAGAGTTTTGCGTAGCTTTTTGAGAACATTATCGTGAGAGTAGAACGGCAACTGAGTTACGTAAACAAATTCGCTCGCGGAAGCAAAAGCCAGGAGAGTCGTTCGATACGTTTTATGAGAGTGTGTGTAAACTCATGGATAAACTATCAGTGAGTTTTGCAGAAGATGAGTTAGTAGAAATGATCCAAGGAAATTTACTAATCGACATGAAAGAGAGGCTATTATTTGAAAATATTTCATCTATCTCAGAGTTGCGTAGGTTGGTTCATAAGCGAGATAAATTTCCTTAAGGAAACAGGCCACCCCAAACTAAGCATATCGCGTATACGCGATGGATGACGACCAACTACAAGAGACTCAAGAATGTGATGAGGAAAATGAAATTGCAGCAATTCAACGTACAACTCCTTTGTTGTGCTGGAATTGTGAGGCTCCTGTCCACATATGGGAAAAAATTGCTTGGCCGAGAAACGTATTTTTTGTTATGGTTGCGGAGACCTGCAAATATATAAACCCAATTTTCAAAACTGCAAGCGAAAGACGAAAAACCGGAAAGGGGGGACGTCCCAAAAGTAGAAGATAGCTCTAGAACAGATTTTGAAAGAGATACAATTCTACAAAGTAAGTTTGCTCAAGAGTCGAATAATGAAGTTAACATACCTTTTAAGCCGTATCATGAGAGGGTAAGAAACTATTATTTAGTACGAGAACGAATTTTCGGGCTCGGAAAAGAAAGTAAACGAAATACCCGCAGAATACTATCGTTCGTTAAAAAAGAAGAGAGCTAGGATTGTGTCAACTGTTTTTCAAGACAACATTGATCGTCGTAGTTATGCTAGTGTAAAATTTATGGAGTTTTCTGAACTAGGTTTACTCGACACTGCTGCAAACATAAGTTGTATCGGGTCATCACTAGCGCTTTTGGACTTTCGAAATATACAAATTTTAAGCCCATATTGTGGAAAGTTCCAACCGCGGACGCCAAGTCTCACAAAGTTCTTGGAAGTCTAAGCGTAAAAATGAAATATCAAGATAAGGAGAAAGATTTAGAATTATTTATTATTCCTTCTATAGCACAGAGGTTGATATTAGGTATAGAAATCTGGCGCGCTTTTGAATTAGCTCCAGGGATCATTAGCTCTATTCTGAATGAGGACATAGAAGTAGGGGAAGGTGAGGAAAAATACCCATTAACAGAAAATGAAAGCCAGCAACTTGAGATTGTTAAGAAGTTATTTCCAAATTTTGAAAAACAAGGATTAGGTCGCACGGCCATAATCAAGCATAGTATTGAGATAGGTGAAAGCAAGCCGGTCAAACAGCGTTATTATCCGGTGAGTCCTGCAATGGAAAAACTAATGTACGCGGAAATTGACCGAATGCTTAGCCTCGGAGTCATCGAACCTTCGCAACGTGCGTGGAGTTCTCCAATGCGCCTGGTGGTAAAGACAAACAAAGTTCGTTTATGTCTTGACGCACGCAAACTAAACGAAGCTACAAAAAAAGATGCCTATCCTCTGCAAAGCATCGAAGGCATTTTTGCTCGTCTGACAAAGGCAAATATAATTTCGAAATTAGATCTCAAAGATGCTTACTGGCAAATTGAGTTGACAGAGGAAGCGAAACCATTGACCGCTTTTACAGTCCCAGGTCGAGCATTATATCAGTTTACTGTCATGCCTTTTGGCTTTTTGTAATGCTCCCTCGATGATGTCTCGTCTAATGGATGACTTAATTCCGCCGGATTTACGTCATTGCGTTTTCGGATATCTCGACGATCTATGCATTGTCTCAGAAGATTTTGCGTCACATTTAACTGTCTTAGCTCGCATTGCTGATCAATTCAAGAAAGCAAACCTTACCCTGAACATAAAAAAAAGTCACTTCTGCGTTACTAAGGTTAACTATCTAGGTTCTGTGATAGGAAGTGGTGGAATAGCCACTGATTCAGAAAAAATATCATGTGTAATGAACTGGCCCACACCCAAAAATATGAAACAAGTCCGAGGTTTCCTAGGTGTATGTCATTGGTACAGGCGATTTATAAAAGACTTTGCAGATATAACCTTTCCCATTACAGAAGTCTTAAAAACAAAAAAATGTTTTAAATGGTCTCCTAAAGCCCAGGACGCCATGCAGAAATTAAAACAGTTACTAACGTCTGCGCCGGTGTTACAAAATGCGGATTTTTCCCGTAAATTTATTGTACACTGTGATGCTAGTGATTATGGCATTGGTGCTGTGCTGGTACAAGTCTCTGATACCGGAGAGGAAAGACCATTGGCATTTATGTCCAAAAAACTATCAAAGTCGCAAAGGAACTATAGCGTAACCGAACGCGAATGTCTGGCGGTGATATTAGCGATCGAAAAATTCCGGTGTTATTTGGAATTACAGCATTTTGAAGTAGTGACAGATCTTTCAAGCCTTCTCTGGCTTATGCGACAGCAAAATGTATCTGGAAGACTGGCCCGATGAATTTTTAGATTGCAAGCTTTCAAGTTCACCATTTCGCACCGAAAAGGGAAAGATCACATTGTTCCAGATGTGTTGTCCCGAATTTGTGACCCTGAAATTGATAGTATTGAAGGGATAGGTACAGAAATTGACTTAGAATCGTCATCTTTCAAAGATCCTGATTATCTTCAACTTAAGAAAACAATAGAAGAAAATAGCGATCTGCGAACGGCAGACCAATTTGTGAACATACGCACCGAACACCCTTCGGGAAATACCATCCAGGACTCGGATTGTTGGAAACTCTGGGTGCCGGAGGCGTTACGAATAGCAGCGATCCGCCAAGCACATGACTGTTTTGTATCTGCGCATGGTGGAATGCAGAAAACAATCGAACGGCTGCGAAGACACTTTTTTTGGCCAGGGTTGTCCAAACAAGTTAGAGAATACGTTCGAGCCTGCGATGTTTGTAAAGAGACTAAAGCCGCGAACACAACATTACGGCCACCCATGGGTCAACAAAGTGTTCCGGACAGACCCTTTCAGAAACTTTACATTGACATTTTAGGTCCCTACCCAAGAAGCAAGAAAGGTCACATAGGATTACTTATTGTCCTTGATCATTTCAGTCGTTACCATTGGTTATGTCCACTAAAAAAGTTTACTACCTCCGCGGTTATCGATTTTCTTGGGAATAAAATTTTTGCTGAATTTGGAACACCCGAGACCATCGTAAGCGACAATGGATCTCAGTTCAAGTCTCATGAGTTTTAAGCCTTTCTAACCAAGTTTGGAATCAAGCACACTTTCACAGCGTTAAACTCCCCTCAGAGCAACGCTGCGGAACGGGTTAATCGCTCTTTATTGGCTGCGATAAGATCCTACCTGAGAGCGGATCAGACTGAATGGGATAACAATTTAACTAGCATTTAATCATCATTACGATCCTCTCTGCATCAAGCTCTTGGATGCTCACCTTATAAGGCATTCTTCGGATTCAATATGATTAATCATGCCAGCGATTATAAATTGTTAAGAAAGCTATCCCTCTTAGAAGACTCTACGCGGTTAAATTGCCAGGAGAAACTATATTGGTTAAGAGAAAATATACAACAAAATAGCCGTACGGCTTATGAACGTATAGCGACGCAATACAATTTGCGGTCCAAGCCGGTCTCGTACAAAGAAGGCCAAGAAGTGTTTAAGAGAAACTTTTACCTAAGTGATTTCTCGAAGAATTTTAATAAGAAATTAGGGCCTCAGTGTCGAGTGAAGAAAAAAATAGAAACAGCCTATTATGTATTAGAAAATTTACAAGGCAAAGAAATCGGTACATACCACGCTAAGGACTTACGAAGCTAATTCCAGCTCATCGTGCCTCGTCCGACCCTCTCGTTAGATGTCTGGTGGTGTAATGTCCCCATATATCAAGATTTTTTTTTAAATCACCGAAATTCGCGCCCTAGTTAGTAGCGATAATAATTATCGAAACCTTATCTGGCAACGTTATCTAAATGGCAATTGACCAGCTGGTGAATATTGATTCGGATAAGGGTTCTTCGGGTCCCCAGCATCTAGCTTCGATCTTTTCTTACGACGATCGTCAAGCTGATAATTTCAGTCCCAGCAGAGATAAGACCTAGCAAAAAGGCAAATCAAGAAAAAAGAACTGGAGAGTACAATCACATGTGCTCCCAACTTTAATCCAGCTTTTATTTCGGCATCAAGATTAAAAGGCCACAAAGAAAAGGCAATTAATAAATGACCGTGGATTGCCGTGTCGGCAAGGTAAATATTTCAATGAAAATTTCAAAGAAAAAAAAGTTTCGTTACCAATGCAAAAATAAAATACTTCAAATCAAACAAGAGAAAACGCTATAGTCGAGTTCCCCGACTATCTGATACCCGTTACTCAGCTAGTGAAAGGGCGAAGGAGTCTTCAGCACTGACAGTTTTTGGCGGTTTGTGGGCGCTAGAGTGGGCGTGGCAAAAAGTTTTTTGGCAAATCGATAGAAATTTATAAGACTAATACAAAAATGAAAAAATATCAAAACATTTTTCAATAGTGTGTGCGTAGCAGCTTTCGGCGGTTTGTGGGCGTTAGAGTGGGCGTGGCAAAAAGGTTTTTTGGCAAATCGATAGAAATTTATAAGACTAATACAAAAATGAAAAAATATCAAAACATTATTCAATAGTGTGGGCGTGGCCGTTTTGGGCGGTTTGTGGGCGTTAGGGTGGGCGTGGCAACATGAATCGACAAACTTGCGCTGCGTCTATGTCTCAGGAGTCAGTATGCTTAATCTCAACTTTCTACCTTTTGTAGTTCCTGAGATCTCGACGTTCATACGGACAGACAGACGGACAGACGGACAGACGGACGGACAGACGGACGGACAGACGGACATGGCCAGATCGACTCGGCTATTGATCCTGATCAAGAATATATATACTTTATATGGTCGGAAACGCTTCCTTCTGCCTGTTACATACTTTTCAACGAATCTAGTATACCCTTTTACTCTACGAGTAACGGGTATAAAAATAACAAGAGAGAACGCTATAGTCGAGTTCCCCGACTATCTGATACCCGTTACTCAGATGGTGAAAGTGCGAAGGAGAATCTTCAACACTGACAGTTTTTGTCGGTTTGAGGGCGTTAGAGTGGGCGTGGCAAAAAGTTTTTTGGCAAATCGATAGAATATTACAAGACTAATACAAAAATGAAAAAATATCAAAACATTTTTCAAAAGTGTGGGCGTGGCAGCTTTGGGCGGTTTGTGGGCGTTACAGTGGGCGTGGCAAAAAGTTTTTTGGCAAATCGTTAGAAATTTACAAGACTAATACAAAAATGAAGAAATATCGAAACATTTTTCAAAAGTGTGGGCGTGGCAGCTTTGGTCGGTTTGTGGGCGTTAGAGTGGGCGTGGCAAAAAGTTTTTTGGCATATCGTTAGCAATTTACAACACTAATACAAAAACAAGAGAGAACGCAATAGTCGAGTTCCCCGACTATCTGATACCCGTTACTCAGCTAGTGGAAGTGCGAAGGAGAATCTTCAACACTGACAGTTTTTGTCGGTTTGTGGGCGTTACAGTGGGCGTGGCAAAAAGTTTTTTGGCAAATCGTTAGAAATTTACAAGACTAATACAAAAATGAAAAAATATCGAAACATTTTTCAAAAGTGTGGGCATGGCAGCTTTGGGCGGTTTGTGGGCATTAGAGTGGGCGTGGCAAAAAGTTTTTTGGCAAATCGTTAGAAATTTACAACACTAATACAAAAATGAAAAAATATCGAAACATTTTTCAAAAGTGTGGGCATGGCAGCTTTGGGCGGTTTGTGGGCGTTAGAGTGGGCGTGGCAAAAAGTTTTTTGGCAAATCGTTAGAAATTTGCAACACTAATACAAAAATGAAAAAATATCAAAACAATTTTCAAAAGTGTGGACGTGGCAGTTTTGGGCGGTTTGTGGGCGTTAGAGTGGGCGTGGCAACATGAATCGACAAACTTGCGCTGCGTCTATGTCCCTGGAGTCCGTATGTTTAATCTCAACTTTCTAGCTTTCGTAGTTCCTGAGATCTCGACGTTCATACGGACAGACGGACAGACGGACAGACGGACGGACAGACGGACAGACGGACGGACAGACGGACGGACAGACGGACATGGCCAGATCGACTCGGCTACTGATCCTGATCAAGAATATATATACTTTATATGGTCGGAAACGCTTCCTTCTGCCTGTTACATACTTTTCAACGAATCTAGTATACCCTTTTACTCTACGAGTAACGGGTATAAAAAATGAAAAAATATCAAAACAATTTTCAAAAGTGTGGACGTGGCAGTTTTGGGCGGTTTGTGGGCGTTAGAGTGGGCGTGGCAACATGAATCGACAAACTTGCGCTGCGTCTATGTCCCTGGAGTCCGTATGTTTAATCTCAACTTTCTAGCTTTCGTAGTTCCTGAGATCTCGACGTTCATACGGACAGACGGACGGACGGACGGACATGGCCAGATCGACTCGGCTACTGATCCTGATCAAGAATATATATACTTTATATGGTCGGAAACGCTTCCTTCTGCCTGTTACATACTTTTCAACGAATCTAGTATACCCTTTTACCTTACGAGTTACGGGTATAACAAGAGAGAACGCTATAGTCGAGTTCCCCGAAATTTTGATACCCGTTACTCAGATATTGGAGTACTAGTAACGGGTATAAAAATAATTAATCATGACAATATAAAAAAAAATTAAATGAAAAAAATGCAAAAAAAAAAAAATTAAATAAATAATCCTATATTTTAATTATCACTTATGAAAAAAACTAAATAGTGCATTTATAGTTTAAAGTTTTCTTACTAATAACCCCCAACACCGCATCGACAAGAAGGCCTTCTTCGAGAACCAACAATGGGTGAGTGAAATTAAAAAAAAATATACATATATATATAACCAAAGCAAAACTAAAACTTAAAGTTACTAAATTGCCATTATGTAGTTCAGTGTAGAGCCTGGCTTCCTGAGTTAAGGCTTATCAACCGCTTGCGACGATTGATTTGTCTATTTTGTCAATTACTCTTTCGATTCTTATCCAAATTCTAACATGGTTATTTAAAGCACTATAATGTAACGTAAACATCGACGACTACACTGAAAGAAATTAATATTGACATGATTTGCACCTACATGTTTTCTCCTTTTAGCAATAGAAACCTTTTTCTTTTAATGATGCGATTAAATAAATAAATCCCATAGAAAAAATAAAAACACTAAATAGTTGTTTAGGATGATTGACTGAGATTTTGCCGCTGA
Source organism: Drosophila teissieri (assembly GCF_016746235.2). Lineage (NCBI taxonomy): Eukaryota > Metazoa > Arthropoda > Insecta > Diptera > Drosophilidae > Drosophila > Drosophila teissieri. The sequence goes on from NW_025224996.1 coordinate 353,311, forward strand.
ATTTGTTGAGTAGAATAACTCTGGGTGCGATCTCATCGATTGTGGGGATGTGTTGGTTGTTGATTCTAGTGCAGGTGGTGTAGTGTGTAACGCGTACGTTCGCCAGCATTGGAAAGACCTGAGCTGCTGGGGCACACTGTATGTTTCCGGCTCTAGCTTGTCGACGTTGGGGTTGGTGGTCTTGCTTACCCAGACCACGGACACGGACTACACATTATTAAAAATAAGTCAAGAAATTGAGCGTGCTGCGACAAAATTAGAAGATAAGATAAAAAAAATTCACTGAAGGAGAAAAGATAGAAGGAAAAGCGGAGGTTTGTAGAAGGTACTATTTTTTGCGGAGATACAGCTGTTGTTGTGCTCGCATAATGACCACCCTACCTACGATCACCCGCCGCAGAACATAGCTCCGGTGATCCTTTTTGATCTTTACGATCGTGAACTCATCATTCGAGTCGGTAAAAACACAGGGAATTAGGATTTCATGATTTTATTAGACAAGGAAATAGATTATATGTATATAATCTTAATAATTGAAAAATCGGGAGAATTTTCCAGAAGAAAATTTGTTAAGAAATTGGGACTGGCGGCTAGCAGCCTAGCTGGGAAATTTCCACCGAAAGAAAAAGACGAGAGGTTCGGTCCAAATATGTTTATTGCGCGGGCGCAGCCAGCAGTTTCGACTCCCTTGTCGCGAGCAGCATCCGAACATTCTGATCCGACAAAGGGCGAAAGCTTATCAGTGCGCTCAAGCTAGCGCATAGTCGAGTGGTTTAGATCAACCTGATAAGCTTTTTACAATTCATTTGTATACATTTACATTTCATTTCGAATTCATATTTAACAATAACTAGGCTTACATATTACTTATATTTTTATTTATTTATTTTGTGACGTTCAGCCGTGCCTCGGGTAGTCAGGGATGGCCAGGGTCGTCCAGGAAATTTCTTTGTTTCAGGACAGTGGTGCTAGAGAGGAATCCCCGACCCGAGTCCCAGTGATAACGCGCAGAGTTAACCTTAACTAGGCTTAAATATAGACGCAGAGTTTATTCATTCCTTTTCTTGGTTACAACAATTATGTACGTATAACTGTACGGGGCTCCCTCGGCCTAGTTTCCGGGTTCCACAGCGGGGCTCTTCGTACCTCGCGTCTTCGTCCGGGGACGCGGTCTTCCGTATGCGGCCGCTCCGAATTTCGTCGAGTACCCTGGAATCAGCGTAAGCAGATGTTGTTGGACCCTGAAGTCGGCGTAGAGAATTATGTGGGACCCTGAAGTCAACGTAAAGAATTATACGGGACCCTGAAGTCAGCGTAGAGAATTATATGGGACCCTGAAGTCAACGTAGAGAATTATACGGGACCCTGAAGTCAGCGTAGAGAATTATATGGGACCCTGAAGTCAGCGTAGAGAATTATACGGGACCCTGAAGTCAGCGTAGGGAATTATACGGGACCCTGAAGTCAGCGTAGAGAATTATACAAGACCCTGAAGTCAGCGTAGAGAATTATACGGGACCCTGAAGTCAGCGTAGGGAATTATACGGGACCCTGAAGTCAGCGTAGAGAATTATACGGGACCCTGAAGTTAGCGTAGAGAATTATACGGGACCCTGAAGTCAGCGTAGAGAATTATGTGGGACCCTGAAGTCAGCGTAGAGACGTAAGCAGGACCCTGAAGTCAGCGTAGATACGTAAGTAGGACCCTGAAGTCAACGTATAGACGTAAGCAGGACCCTGAAGTCAGCTAGGGCGGGGTATATACGTAGGTGTTGAGCTTACTCTCCAATAGTTACCACTTGTTGATCCCGGTCCTGATCTTGCTGCTTTGCCGCTCGCTGGTGACTTCCACCTCGGTCGACTCCGACCACCGACTGTCCATTCTGAGACCAGCCGCCCGCTTTATATAGCGCTTGGCTTAGTGTGCCCGTTGGTTGCCGATTTGCCCGACTTAGTGTGGCCGGGTTTCGGGGTTAGTGTGCCCCTCTGGTTATTTGGGCGCGCGTGCGCGCCTTGTTTGAATTTGAACTTCTTTATGATGGTTGTACGATTATTTATGTATTATGTATTATATATTATTGTGCGAGGCCACGTCACAATTTATTGTGCTTTATATTCCCTTAAAATTTATTTTAGTCACTAAAGCTTATGATATAATATTATAATTTTTCAGAGTCTAGCATTTATGCGCTTTTCAACTGAATTTTTTTTTTTAACAATTTATTGTGCTGGAATTTTTTACATTTTAATTTTTCAAGGAAAAGTGGGGAAAAAAACCTTGATTTGAATTTTCTTAAAACTAAAACTTAAAAACTAATTTGAGTATAAATTTAAATATTGTTTTACAGTTGGAACATTAGCTATACTGTGTAGATATAAGGTGCCTGTATAATATGGCAAATTCAATAGTAATTTAAGTAATTTGTTTTGACATATTTGAATTTTCTTTATGTGTGCCGGAGCAGATTTACCCCAGATGGAACTTCCATACATGAGAGACGGCCTAAATATTGTCTTAAAAATTATAAGTTTATTAGAATTGGATAATTTTGATTTTCGATTTATAATAGGGTACAATAAGCGAATTGTTTTATTTATTTTATTAATTGCATGACCAACATGAAATTGAAAAGTGATCCTTTTATCAAAGTGTATCCCTAAATATCTAATATTATTTGCCCATTCAATGGGAGTATTACATATGTATATGAAAACAACTATATACCTATATAATAGGATTTTCTTCGTTTGGTGAAAGAGGTGGCGCTGGTTTTATTAGGGTTAATTTTAATTTTCCATTTATGATAATACTTTTCGAGTGTATATAAATAATTTTGCATTGAATTATTAATACTATTTTATAGAAGGCCGGTGGTGTAAATGGCTGCATCGTCAGCAAATAAGGAAAGCTTATAATCAGATACTTGAGGTATATCATGCGTATATATGTTGAATAATATTGGCCCTAAGACTGAATCCTGCGGAACTCCAGCCAAAATATGTCGTTGAGTGGAATGGGCACTATTAATATCAATATAAAATGAACGTTGCTTGAGAAGGTTTTTTATTATATGTATAAGATATAAAGGCGCATCAATAGTTATTAGTTTGTACACTAATCCCTCGTGCCAAACAGTTGTGAGGAGTTAAAACTCCGCACAAATGCGCATAGTGATCGCATAAGAAGGGCCTGCCGTTGCCAGTTACGCAACAAGGCAAAGCGTAGTAACGGTAGTGCGAAGCCCGGAGAAAGAGAGTTTGGAGACTCTGGGCTGGAGAAAGAGAGTTTGGAGACTCTAGAGAAAGAGAGTTTGGAGACTCGGGAAGTGGAGAGAGAGAGGATGGAGACTCCGGACTTGCTGATAAGAGAGTTTGGAGAGTCAGCAGGTTTAAAGGCAATTAACGGGACAAAACGAACTTTGGACCGGGCCAACGGTTAAATCATGGACTTTGGATCCGGAGACTGGAGACCAAAGGGATAAACCGTTAGAGGAGGCCTATATAAACAGGCCGAGCGCTGGAAGCAGGACCGACAGTCAAGGAAAGCAAGTGTACGAGTCAACAGCGTTACAACGACAGCAGCAGAGGAGCTACGATCGTGATAGTCACCAAGGAGCAAGATCGCTACGTCAAGACGTTCGGGACGAGAAGGTCTCCGAACTGAGACGCAGGTAGCTGAGGTCCAACGACGAAGCACGAGTAGCCAGGAGGCAAACAACAGGAGAGGCCAGACCTAAGCGGGCACCCGAGAAAGCGGCAGGGATTGTGGTGTAGACCCGGTGGACTGTGTAGGAGATCGCGTGCTCGAACCAGGCGATAGCCTGGTGTGTCCGTGCAATCCAAGCAGGCGTGGTACCGGCGCCACCAGTCCGAACCAGACGTGGGGTTGACGCGTTGCTGTTCCACAGGCGTTTGCCTTGGGGATCACAGCCGTGAGCTTCCGTGAGTCTGCGTACGACAACAATTCCCAGCCCACGCGACGAGCGCCCAACAACAAAGGTCCGCGCCACCCAGGACGACGAAGGCGGTAAGACAGTGGAACCAGGCCGCCGAGCAGGACACCCAGGTCCGACCGCACCGGCAGAAGAGAAAAGGTAGGGTGGAACGTTCGTCTTTCACTGGGCGTCTTGCTACAGGGACTGCGGCGTATCCGGGCGATAGCGCGGTGCGTCGGAAGGAACTGGACAAGCGTCTGGCGGGACCGGCCGGGACAGAGCAAGGGACAAGAGGTTGTGGCTAGCTAGGCGTATGCCTTTGAGAGCCCACCAATTGTTCACCCTAGTCTGAGAACGGTGACGCTTCCCTAAGCCCTCGACCTTTCTTCGTCAGCGGCAATACCAGGCGAAGATCCGAGGCCACGACGAGCGAGAGCAGAGGCGTCCGGACAATTGAAATACATTGTAAACTGAGATCGAATAAAGACGCGAGAACGAAACTGCGAGTGTTATTACTGGTAACCGGGTGATCACGTTATTCTATAAATTTGGTGGGACGAACACACAAACTCTACTGAGCTAGCCGCACGTATTTCGTAGCGAGCAGACCAACAAAATCAGTTCGTTACATCTGGCGCCCAAATAACGTGATTATCCCGGCAGTAGACACAAATTAAGCAGTATGGGTAGAAGTTGGATCTACCGTCTTAAAAAGGAAGACTTCGCATATGTCGCACAGAGGTTGCGCATATCGCTGTCGGGAAGGACAGAGGACATGCGAAAGGCTCTAGCGGAGTACTACGCAGAGACGGAAAACGACCCAAAACTCGCAGCAGTCTGGACAGAATTGGAGGCAGCATACCCAGACAGACCAGGTCCAAGCATAAAGCTTACGAACCCCGAGGGCGAAGACTTAATCGCAAGTCAAAACATGGAGGAGATGTTCCGAGAAGGGCAACGGAGAGAGACAAGCAGGGAAAGGAGGCCAAGCCCAGAAAGACCCAGATCCAGTCCGCCAGACTACGCGAAAGTAGCAAAGCAAGTTAGAGAGTGGTCGTTTCGCTTCGACGGGGAAGAAAAACCCCTCGAATTCCTGGAGCAGGTGGAATGGTCCGCGAACACATACGGCTTGGACCTTAACATGATTCCCCGAGCCATGCCGGAATTAATGCAGGGGAAGGCTCTGAAGTGGTACATAGCCAACAACAAGCACTGGAGGACTTGGGCCGAGTTCATTGACAGTTTCCAGACGTATTTCCTGCCCAGGGGATATTTTACGAAGCTCGCGGACAAGGCGAGACAAAGGAAACAAGGGTTCAGGGAGGCTTTCAAAGACTACATGGTCGAGATGCAGACCCTGATAAGACCCTTGGGGTATGGGAAGAAAGAAACGCTGGAGCTCATCAAGGAGAACTGCACGCCAGACCTCCGAATAGCGTTGAGATCCTACCACGTGGACGACCTAGAGGCTCTCATGATCCTGGCAGATGAATACGAGGAACTGCACAGGGAACGGGAGGCATTTGCGGAAGAGCACAAATACAGCCGCAACAAAGCCCCGGCCGCAACACACGTCACGTGCAGAAGGTGTGAGGACTCAGGAGAGCTAGGCACGCAGGCCCAGGGACAGTGGGCACGATATACCCCGGGTCAGTCTGGGCGTCATAACACAACCTTATGGAGGCCGCCAGTCACCACCCAGACCCACACTGGAACGACTCGTACGGGCAACTCGGGTCAACACCCAACCCATGTGGCCAATCCACAAGAAGCTTGTCGCAGGTGCGGTGGACACGACCACTGGGCAAGAGGCTGCCGGCAACAGAGGCTGCTGTTCTGCTGGATGTGCGGAAGAATAGGAGTCCGAAGTACGGAATGCTGCCAGAGAGCGGGAAATGGGCAGCGATCTCAGCCGCAGAGAGGCGAGCAGGGGTCGCAGGGTGCCGCCTCTCCAAACTAACTGGAAAATTAATCGAGGAGGAGCAGCAGTTGTCCGCAGCGGTAACGATCGGTGGGGACACGTACAAGGCCACGATCGACACCGGGGCAACAGCAAGCTTCATAAGTGAAGAGCTGGCGGACAAGCTGGCTGCCCGTGGAGCGATTACAGGGATACGACGGCAGGTTAGGTTGGCAGATGGAAGGTGCGGCGAAATCAACGCGAAGCTCGAAATAGGAGTGGAGTTCGGCAACAGGCGACTCGTCATGGACCTGCTAATATTACCAGGGATAGTGGATGCGTTGGTGCTGGGGTGGAATTTCCTCACGCAAGTCGGGGCCGAGATCAAGTGCGCCGGTCATGAAATCCGAATACCGGCCAGAGGCAGACACAACGGGTGGCTCGAGGAGAAGTTGTCGGTCGCATTAGTCCAAAAGGACGGCGAAGAGGACGACGTGAACAAATTCCTGGAAACAGAGCTCGCAAAGTTTCAAGCCATGACCGGAACATCAAGTATAGCCGAGCACACGATAACCATGAAGGACGATAAACCGATTAAGCAGAGATACTACCCCAAGAATCCAAAGATTCAAGGCGAGATCAACGCGAAGGTGGACGAACTGCTGGAGATGGGGATGATAGAGCATTCAAGGAGCCCATACAGCTCACCCATAGTCATGGTGAAGAAGAAAACGGGGAAATGGAGACTATGCGTGGACTTCAGGCAGATAAACGCGAAATCCATAAAGGATGCCTACCCGATGCCACGGATAAACTACATCCTCGACCAACTAAGGGAGGCGCGATTTATAAGCAGCCTGGACCTAAAGGATGGGTATTGGCAAATACCACTGGAAGAATCAAGCCGTGGCTTCACGGCCTTCACGGTCCCAGGGAAAGGGCTGTTCCAATGGAAGGTGATGCCATTTGGGTTACACTCCGCGTCGGCCACATTTCAACGGGCCCTGGATCAGGTGATTGGACCAGAAATGTCGCCGCATGCATTTGCGTATCAAGACGACATCATCGTGATTGGCCGCACCCTAGAGGAACACAAGAGAAACCTCAGGAAGGTATTCAGTCGCTTGAAGAAGGCGAACCTGAAAATAAACCCGGAGAAATGCCAGTTCTTCAAACAAGAACTCCTGTACCTAGGGCACCGCGTCACAAGCCAAGGGATAGGCACGGACCCAGAGAAGGTAGCAGCGATAGCCCAGCTAGAACCACCGTCATCGGTCCGAGAACTGAGGCAATACCTTGGAGTCGCATCGTGGTACCGACGTTTCGTGCCTGACTTCGCGCGCATTGTAAGGCCACTCAACGACCTCCTCCGCAAGGGTACCAAGTGGACATGGTCACAGGACCACCAGCAGGCCTTCGAGGAGGTAAAAGCCAGATTGGTTACCGACCCAGTCTTGGCGTGTCCCGACTTCGGGAGACCGTTCATCCTGCAAACGGACGCCAGTGACTACGGGATTGGGGCTATCCTCACGCAGGACACAGAAGATGGCGAAAGGGTCATTTCATACTCCAGCCGGACCCTAAACGGAGCCGAGAAGAACTACTCGACAACAGAGAAGGAGTGCTTGGCAATTGTGTGGGCGATTCGGAAGTTAAGGCCGTACCTTGAGGGATACCACTTTAAGGTGGTGACGGATCATATGGCGCTGAAGTGGCTGAACAGCATAGAAAGCCCTTCGGGAAGGATTGCCAGATGGGCGTTGGAGCTGCAGCAGTACGACTTCGAGGTAGCATACAGGAAAGGCCAGTTGAACGTGGTAGCAGACGCATTGTCGAGGCAGCCACTGCCAGAGTCGGACTCAGCAGTACCCGATATGCTGAGAAGAACGCAGGACAAGGGGGCCGAATCAGAGTGCAGCTGGATCAAGGAAATGCGAGAAAAACTAAAAGCACAGCCTCAAAAGTTCCCAGACTACGTGTGGGAGGGTAGCACCCTTTACAGGCAGATTCCGCATAGAGCAGGGAACGAAGATGTAGTGACCTGGAAGCTATGTGTTCCGCGGCAGCTGAGAGAAACTGTCTTGCGTGAGAACCACGATTCCCCAGCAGCCGGTCATGTAGGCAGTCGGAAGACGATTGCACGGCTTGCAGCCCGGTACTACTGGCCAGGAATGCAGAGAGACGCAAGGGCCTACGTTCGGAAGTGCGAGGACTGCGCCAGGTTCAAACCAAATCAGCGGCAGGCGGCGGGAAAGATGTTGACACAGATCCCAGAGGAACCCTGGGCGACAGTGTGCGCCGATTTCGTCGGACCACTACCAAGATCGAAGCACGGAAACAGTATGTTGTTGGTACTGATCGACAGGTTTTCGAAGTGGACGGAGTTGGTGCCTTTGCGAACAGCCACGGCGGAAACGTTGCAGAAAGCGTTCAGGGAACGCATAGTCTCACGATTTGGAGTACCGAAGGTGGTGATCACGGACAACGGCGTGCAGTTCACGAGCCGGGCTTTTAAGAAGTTCCTCAACGACATGGGGATAAAGCAGCAGTTTACGGCACCGTATACCCCACAGGAGAATCCGACAGAGAGAGCAAACCGCGCTGTAAAGACAATGATAGCGCAGTTTGCCGGGCAGAACCAGAGGAATTGGGATGAAAGGTGGCCCGAAATCATGCTGGCTGTGAATTCCAGTGTTTCAGATTCCACAGGCTACTCACCGGCATTTTTGACACAGGGCCGCGAGCCAAGACTACCGAACGCACTCTATGACAGAGAAACTCTAGGTACGGGAAGGCAACCAGAGTCACCGGAAGGAAACGCTGAGAAGATGAGAGAGGTCTTCGAGATTGTGCGCAGGAACCTAGAGAGGGTGTCCCAGGACCAAGCAAGGCATTACAACTTGCGGAGAAGGCAGTGGAAGCCAAGCGTTGGTGAAGTGGTGTGGGCCAAGGAGCACCATTTGTCTAAAGCGGCTGAAGGGTTTGCGGCCAAACTAGCTCCGAGGTTCGATGGACCGTACCAAATTGTGGATTTCATATCGCCAGTGATATGTAAGATTCGCCACCGGACGAACAAAAAGGAACGCACGGTACATGTCAGCGACCTAAAACAGCAGGATCAGGAGGAGAATGGTGACAAGAACGTGGAGTCGGATCCATCGGAAGGCATGCAGGAGAACGACAACACCTGAGAACGGACTGGGTTCGGCAGCCGTTCTAGCGTCAGGCCGAGGCGAGAGTCAACGGATGCAGACTGCGAGTCCGACAACCATTACAGCGTCAGGCCAAGGCGAGTATTGCCGCGACAACCACCATCAGGGAAGAGTAAGGCACAAACGACGGGAAGTTGAGAGGGACAGCACCTGAGAACGGACTAGGCACCTGAGAACGGACTGGGTTCGGCAGCCGTTCTAGCGTCAGGCCGAGGCGAGAGTCAACGGATGCAGACTGCGAGTCCGACAACCATTACAGCGTCAGGCCAAGGCGAGTATTGCCGCGACAACCACCATCAGGGAAGAGTAAGGCACAAACGACGGGAAGTTGAGAGGGACAGCACCTGAGAACGGACTAGGCTCGGCAACCGTTCTAGCGTCAGGCCAGGGCGAGAGTCAACGGGTGCAGATTACGTATCTAGCAGCCGTTCTAGCGTCAGGCCAAGGCGAGAGTCAACGGAAACGGACCACGAACGAACCAGAATCCTGCCTCAACAACCACCGGACCAAGGATCCCACATACTCCCGAGGAAAGGGGAGGGGCGGTACAACAGTACCGCAAGGCATGCCAAATAATTCTGCAGGGAAAAAAAGTCGAGGATTACAAGGATGATACGTTTTGTTTATATTCCAACTTACCGGCAAAAATTTGTTTATAGTCATCAAAGCTTGGGGAAGGGGGCGCCTCGATCACAAGGCGGTCGATCGGCACTCGATAGTGTCAATCGATGGGCAAAAACATCGGAAAAAGCAGCACATGACGGGTCACACTATGGAAATTCCAGGGTCACCAAGTGGCAACGCCGCCCCAACGGGAGTTATCGGGATCTATCGGTAACAATCGATCAACGGCAAATGGTGTGACCAGATGACGAGAAGACGGAAAAGTGGAATGCGGGAAGAAGAGCGTAGAACGAAGAAGCATCACGAATGAACAAATGAGCGGCAAAGTTTGAAATTAAGAACGAGGAATATATTCAAAGGAGATCGGCGCTGTGGAACTCGAGATGGAGCTGCGAGCGTCGACGGAATCCCAAGAGTGTTCCGCAGGTAACCGCGAGGCCGGATTTTAAATTTTCCCGAAGAAAGGGGGAGATGTGAGGAGTTAAAACTCCGCACAAATGCGAATAGTGATCGCATAAGAAGGGCCTGCCGTTGCCAGTTACGCAACAAGGCAAAGCGTAGTAACGGTAGTGCGAAGCACGGAGAAAGAGAGTTTGGAGACTCTGGGCTGGAGAAAGAGAGTTTGGAGACTCTAGAGAAAGAGAGTTTGGAGACTCGGGAAGTGGAGAGAGAGAGGATGGAGACTCCGGACTTGCTGATAAGAGAGTTTGGAGAGTCAGCAGGTTTAAAGGCAATTAACGGGACAAATCGAACTTTGGACCGGGCCAACGGTTAAATCATGGACTTTGGATCCGGAGACTGGAGACCAAAGGGATAAACCGTTAGAGGAGGCCTATATAAACAGGCCGAGCGCTGGAAGCAGGACCGACAGTCAAGGAAAGCAAGTGTACGAGTCAACAGCGTTACAACGACAGCAGCAGAGGAGCTACGATCGTGATAGTCACCAAGGAGCAAGATCGCTACGTCAAGACGTTCGGGACGAGAAGGTCTCCGAACTGAGACGCAGGTAGCTGAGGTCCAACGACGAAGCACGAGTAGCCAGGAGGCAAACAACAGGAGAGGCCAGACCTAAGCGGGCACCCGAGAAAGCGGCAGGGATTGTGGTGTAGACCCGGTTGACTGTGTAGGAGATCGCGTGCTCGAACCAGGCGATAGCCTGGTGTGTCCGTGCAATCCAAGCAGGCGTGGTACCGGCGCCACCAGTCCGAACCAGACGTGGGGTTGACGCGTTGCTGTTCCACAGGCGTTTGCCTTGGGGATCACAGCCGTGAGCTTCCGTGAGTCTGCGTACGACAATAATTCCCAGCCCACGCGACGAGCGCCCAACAACAAAGGTCCGCGCCACCCAGGACGACGAAGGCGGTAAGACAGTGGAACCAGGCCGCCGAGCAGGACACCCAGGTCCGACCGCACCGGCAGAAGAGAAAAGGTAGGGTGGAACGTTCGTCTTTCACTGGGCGTCTTGCTACAGGGACTGCGGCGTATCCGGGCGATAGCGCGGTGCGTCGGAAGGAACTGGACAAGCGTCTGGCGGGACCGGCCGGGACAGAGCAAGGGACAAGAGGTTGTGGCTAGCTAGGCGTATGCCTTTGAGAGCCCACCAATTGTTCACCCTAGTCTGAGAACGGTGACGCTTCCCTAAGCCCTCGACCTTTCTTCGTCAGCGGCAATACCAGGCGAAGATCCGAGGCCACGACGAGCGAGAGCAGAGGCGTCCGGACAATTGAAATACATTGTAAACTGAGATCGAATAAAGACCCGAGAACGAAACTGCGAGTGTTATTACTGGTAACCGGGTGATCACGTTATTCTATAAATTTGGTGGGACGAACACACAAACTCTACTGAGCTAGCCGCACGTATTTCGTAGCGAGCAGACCAACAAAATCAGTTCGTTACACAGTGTCAAATGCAGCTTCAATGTCAAGGGTAACCAACCCCACTGATTGTTTGTTTTCTAAGTTATCTTTTATGAAATTCTTGAGTTTTGAACAAGGAATTGTGCAGTTAAGTCCAGATCTAAATCCATATTGTACAGAGGGTAACACACTGTGTGAGTCCAAATAGTCAACCAATCGTAGTTTTATTAGTTTTTCGAGTATTTTTGACAAGCCACATAGCAAGCTAATCGGTCTGTAACTATCAGGTCTACTAGCAGGTTTTCCTGGTTTGGCAATAGGTACTACTCTGGCGACTTTCCATTCATCAGGAAAATGGCCAGTGCGAAAACAGAGATTAAATAGTTTGGTCAGGAAACTAATTGCAAGAACTGGGAGATTTTTAAGACATATATTTCGTATGCCTTCATAACCGGGGGTTTTCCTAGTCACTAGTCCTTTAATAATGGTAACAACTTCAGCGTTATTAACAATTGAGCTATGTGGTATGAGAATGTTATTATTTTCAATGGCCTGTAAAGCCGAGATAACAAGGTTGATCGTTTCTGTATTAGAGTAAGTGTAAGTTAGCTTAAGCTTCACTTCAAAGGTGTCAGCCAGAATTTTAGCTTATTCTTCTCCTGTCACAAAACTTTTGTCTGCAAAGTCAAGGCAGGGTAAAAATTGCTTTCACCTTTTTAGTGTTTTTGTTGTGTTCCAAAAAGGCTTACTACATTTGATTAGTTTTTGAAGTTTATTATTCCATTGATCATTATAATGTGGAAAAATCTTCTGTCTGATAATATAGTTAAGGTGATTACATTTGGCTTTAAGTCATGGCAACCTTGTTCTAGTCCATTTCCTCAGGATTAAATTTCTAATTTTAAACAGCTCTGAAATGTGTTGGGGAATCTTGTCATTTTCATTTTTAATTTTTTTATGTGAAACGGATTTGAGGAATGCGTTATTCACTGCTGCAGTGAATGATTTGGCCATGAGGTCAATTTCAGTTGTTGAAACTTCAGAATTATAGCTAAAAAAATCTATTTCCAGTAATGTGTCACTAACAGTTTCTTTAAACATTCTCAAATTTGCTTTGCTGATAATTGGTGTAGATTTCTCAGTAAACAAGAAATTAATGGAATATTTTAACACAATTGGTAAGTGATCGGAGGAGAGATTGATAGAAACTATTGGGTTAGTAATCCGTTGGGGAGATTTTGTGAGACAAATGTCTATCGTAGAGGCTTCTGCTTTGTGGCAAAACGGAAGATATGTGGCTTGGTTTGGGAATAATATATTTAATTTTCCTTGGTCTGAAATGTCATTAAGAATGTTAACCCAACAGTTAGCTCGAGTGCAGTTCCAGGCCCTATGACGAGAATTAAAATCACCACAGGTTATAAAATTACCCTCTATTCTTGAAATTTGTAGTAAGTCAGACTTATATTGGCTTTTAAAATGTTTTCGATCATTAGAATTATTGCATGAATTTAATAAGCATTTTGCTGTGTTACCAGGAAAGTATAACTTATATTTAACAATGAAAACTTAAACTACTGCTCCAACATTCCGGCCCCGTTAAAGGCCTCCGGCTCTTTGATCTCCTCAACAGGAGCAGTATGCACTGGCAGCAATGCCAGCTTGTGGATGGCGCACTTGATGACGCCTCCTGACGTCCGAACTTCCGCCACACGCACTCTACCGTCCTCGCCTGCTGTTGTTGCCACCACGCGGCCTGTTAGCCAACGCTGCGGGGGCACGTTGTCCTCGTGAGCTTGGCGTTGCCGACTCCTCGCAGCAACCGGGTTTTGGCGGACTTGACGGCTGCTTCCCAAAGTCCTCCGAAGTGTGGTGACCTCGGCGGTATGAAACACCGCTCGACGCCTCTCTGAGCCGCGTATCCGCTCAGCTCGTCCCGACTGCGGTGAAACGCTTCGCTCAGCTCCTTCACCACGTTGCACGCTCCTACGAAGTTCGTGGCGTTGTTGCTGTACACCTTCTCCGGCAGCCCTCCCCTCCCGACGAACCTTTTAAATACGGATAAGAAGCTGTCAGTGGTCGACAACAAGTTCAAGGTGAACAGCCTTTGACGAAAAGTACACAAAAACGGCCACATAAGTTTTGATAGCAGGTCTACCGCGTACCTTTAAGGACACATAAAATGGACCACAAAAATCTACTCCGCAAACTAGAAAGGGGTGCTCCATTCGGACCCTATCGGCTGGCAAATTGCCCATTATCTGGCTCATCAGCACTGCTTTATACCGGAAACAGTGAACGCAGCTGCGGACAATTTTCGTACATGCTTCTCGCGCATTGATCAGCCATATCTGTTGCCTCAAAAGTGAAACCATCACCTTGACACCGACATGGTAATGAGTCCGATGCAGGTTGCGAAGAAATAGCGAAACAAATTCTGACTTTGAGGACAGTAATAGTGGAAACTTGGCATCATGCATTTAGCAATCTCCCCCCAACTCGGATTAAGTTGAACGTCACACCCTCTAAATCGCTGGTATGTACAAAAGGATTTAAGCGTTGTAGATGTGGGCTTAAACATTCAGACTTCTCCAACTTGACGTATTCTGAACAAAACTCCGCCTTTTGAAATATTTGGACCATCCTAAGAAACGACAACTTCAATTCGTTAGCCGAAATGACGACCTCGCGTTGACGCTTTTTCCCTTGAATAAATCGATTTACGTAGGCCATGATCCGTAAGAGTTTACTAAATGCTGAACATCTTCCAACAAGCTCATAACAGACATTCGGTTTGTTTTTTGTGACGGAACATACTGCCACGCTTTTTTTGTTCTCAGAAAACTGTAACTCTGTTTAAACTTCAATCTGATGGGACCGAGGCCACTCGCTTGGATTTCGGAGTAGGAACTCCGGTCCATTTTCCCATAGAGTATACCTCAAACCTTCTAAGTCTGCTCCACGTGAGACTAAATCATCCGGATTTTCTTCCGTGGGCACATGACGCCAAACTACATTCTCTGTGAGTTCTTGAATTTGAGATACTCTATTTGCGACAAATGTTGCTAGAGTGGATGGATCCCTCTTTAACCAGTATAATGTGACTTGTGAGTCCGACCAGAAGTCAATGCTTTCAAGCTCCAATTTGTTAAGCAAAGGAGATACTTGAGACCATCATTTGGCCAGCAGATGCGCTGCACCCAGCTCGAGCCTTGTAATTGATTTTGTTTTTAGTGGGGACACTCTAGACTTTGCGGTTAGAAGTCTTGATAACCTATTTGTCCCAGCCACGGTACGAATATAAATGCAACAGCCGTAGGCGTGGCTCGATGCATCAGCAAATCCGTGGATTTGAACAGTGTCATAGCCAGACAGACAGATATATCGAGGAATGGAGATCTTGTCAATTGCTAGTAAATTCTGCTTAAATTCGTTCCAACTGGTATGCAAGTTCATGGGAACCGATTCGTCCCAATCTAATTTCTGTCGCCACAGTTCCTGAAGCAAGATTTTTGCTCCTGTAATCAATGGACATTATAATCCCAAAGGGTCAAACAAACGAGCTGAGACGGACAAAATGTTGCGTTTAGTTGGTGGTAAGGACTGAAACAAATGCTCCAAGCAATAATGAAACGCATCATTTTGAGGGTTCCATCTCATCCCAAGCGTTTTAACAGATTCAGAAGTGATAAATATAAGAGATTTTTCTGATCCCTGGTTGGCCATCAAACTTGGGTGATTTGTTGCCCATTTGGCTAGATGAAAACCCCCTAACCTTCGTCACTTCTTTGCGAATTACCTCCAACTCTTCAATACTGTTCGCTCCTGTGAGCATATCGTCGACATAGAAGTCGCTTGATGTGACTCAGCGTACATTTTTGATAGCTCAAAGAGGCAGCGGATGGCCAGAAACGGAGCAGAGGCTGTCCCATAAGTGACAGTGTTGAGGCGATAGGTTTGGAAAGCTTGCGTTGATTTTTCCCTCCACACGATAAGTTGGAAATCTCTATCTTAATTTGCAATGTTAACTTGCCGTCAAGGCATATTTGTGCAAACGAAATCTTGCCAGAATGGCGTAAAGCTCCCTCTGAATAGTTGCACCCACCATTAGAGTCTCATTTAATGAGATTAATTGAAGCGTCAAAAACAACTCGCAACTTTGTGGTGCTACTATCAGGTCTCAAGACACATTGATGTGGAATGTAATAGTGTTTCTCTGGAGGAGGTGTTGGAAGCAGTGACATATGCCCAAGGTTAAGATACTCTCTCATAAACTCCTGATACATGTCATGTAACTCGCGATTATTGCAAGCTTGCGTTCCAATGCAAGAAATCTGCGCTCCTTCGATTCAAAGGATAAGCCTAAGACACTCGGATCTTTCTTAAATGGCAACTTCACCACAAAACGACCAGACGAAAGCCTTTGCCCAAAGTGCTGCTCGCAAGCAAGTTGTTCAGCTGTATAAACAGCCTTCGATCTCTCAGGAACGTGTTCCAATTCCCAAAATCGGTCCACCAAAGAGTCGAGAGAACTTACATTTTCATTGCCAAAGACGCTGCATACCTGAGCGTTCTTCGATGCGCATTGAGTGAACTTTCCCGAAACAATCCATCCTAGTAAAGATTTCTGAAGTGAATGATGTTTAGAACCCAATTTCATTCGGCCTACGCTCAGAAGATCGAAAAAGGATTCTGCGCCAATCAGTAAGTCCACTTTTGCGGGCTTGTGAAAACGAGGGTCTGCCAGTTCAATGCCGGAATTTTCCATTGGGCACAATTGACTTCGTGATCGTGTTGATAAGATGAAATTGATCTTAACACCCAAACATTGGTAGCGAAATTATGAGCATTGACGCGAGAATGAATTGACGTGTGGACTTTGCGCCGTACTACCGAGTCGTTTTTCCCTACAGTAGTGATATTTAGATATGATTCTTGCCTGTGTAACCGCAAACGCTGTGCTAAGTCCTCTGCCATAAAATTGATTTGAGATCCTGAATCTAACAGCGCTCGTGCGAATTGAAACTGTCCAAATCTATCCCGTACTTTAACGCCAGCAGTAGCAAGAATAACTTGGTCAGTACTAGCAACATGACAAGAATGGGCTTGATTATTATGATCAACTGCTACTGAAGGTGCCTGGACATGCACTTGAGGAACTGATCCCGACGATAATGGTTGCTGCTCTACCCCGTATCTGTGAAGAAGTGTGTTGTGAGGCTTAGAGCAAACACGACACTTTGTTGCTTTGCACTTCTTCACTGGATGACCTGGATTTAAACAATTTATGCACAACCGATTGTGTTTTGTAAAATCGAACCGCTGAATCACCGATAAAGCCATGAAAGGTTGACAACTGGCTAAACTGTGTTTGTGGCTGAGCAATTCGACACTTTGAATCCGGTCTGCGGTCTGTCTGTGTGCATGAGAAGGAGGATTTTGAATATCCCTTATTGGAAGCTTGGCTAGGCTTCCCTTTACTTTTGGTTGACTCCTCAGCAGCTAGATGTTGATATCTTCCATTCAATTGAATCGCACAATCGGACCATGTCGGTAGCGTGTTATAATCAAGCTGTTCTTCAAATCGGGATTTTGTAGTGTGATCTACCTTGGACATTGCAATGTGAATACAAATTGCGTTATTTATGTCCTTTTCACTTCCCAACGAACCAATCAATAACGAACCTCAAGCCTGATGCAGATGGTTTCGATACTTGAAGTAGGTCAAACAATTGAGAAATGGTGTCAAAAAAAATCAAGCATTTATTGTCGTAAACGTTTTTCAGACTAGCCAATGCCTTCTCATAATTTCCTAATGTATATAATGTTCCTAATGCATCGTCTGTTAGACATGTCAGCAAATGGTTGAATTTTTCGATTTTTGTAAGAGACGGGTCATTATGCACTAAGCTCTCGAAAAGACTTATAAAATTTTTAAAGTCGGAATGTTTTCCACTGAATTTGGCAAATTCATTTTTGGTAAATAGGACGAATGACGAAACCCACTGTTATCCCCGTGACTAAGTCTCGGAGCCTCGACTCGACTCATTGCGGACCGATATAAAGCCTTTGTGATTATGCACATATCCTCGACAGACGCTCTTAAATCATTTCCTGGGTTTAGCACATCAATGTCTGACTGAATATCCATTAATTTTTTACAATATAATTTGATAAGTTGCATTCGGTATTCCAGTTGAAAACTATCGAACGAAATAGTTTTTTCCTCAAATGCAGTTTCCATACGTCCAATATAGCTCATAACCCTATCGTCTTTTTGCATAGCCACTATTAATTTAGAATTAAGCTTTGCCGATACTTTCTTTTCTTTTTCCATTTTTGAAATGAATTGGAATAAATAAAAATAGTCCAAATACTAGTAAATTTCCGAAACAAGGGTTAAATCACACACGTAAACCAATTTTTAATCGATGCCCAAATTTAAAAAACTTGATTTCCAAATTCAACAATAAATTTTATTGGGATAACCCAATAGGGTTAACTGTGCCGAAGAACCACCGAAATGCACAAAATGTGTAGTTTGTATGTGTATGTACCGCTGATGGGTAAAACCAAAGCCGAAAATGCACAAAATTTTAATTTTATGACACATAAACTGTCCGAAATATTTAAGTGGATCCAATTCGGGTTAAATATGCCCACAAACACCGCCGAAAAATTCAAAAAATGTAATACAATTTTCTAAGGCCAAATGCATAGATGTACATACAAATTTGAGCAGGGCTTAAGTTCACTGCCGAGTTTTGCAGGAACTTTCCACTATGTACGGTTTGAGAGCCACTGCCACTGTATGTACTGCTGAAAATAATCAATGTGCGAGGTGTATATGGTTGGCCACTGACACCGTGTATATAGCAGACAAATAACTGCTCTGCAACTGCACAAATGGGAAACGAAATTGGCGGCAAACTGGCGTTATGTATATGTATGTATGTAGGTTTACTGAACTTTTGCAGTTTGACCGTATGTATTTAGCGCACATAAATTTCTCCAACTTTTCTTAGAAATTAACACCATAAGTTTTGTCAAAGGCAGTTCACTTTTTATTATATATTTTTATTTGGGGGTGGTGGTTTGCTTGGGATTTAAATTGGTTTTCCAATTTACCACATATGCCAAGAATTATTAACGCACACAATACACACAAAAAGTGGAGTTCTTATTATTTTTAATTTTTTTTATACCCTTTACTCGTAGAGTAAAAGGGTATACTAGATTCGTTGAAAAGTATGTAACAGGCAGAAGGAAGCGTTTCCGACCATATTCTTGATCAGGATCAATAGCCGAGTCGATCTGGCCATGTCCGTCTGTCCGTCCGTCTGTCTGTCCGTCTGTCTGTCCGTATGAACGTCGAGATCTCAGGAACTACAAAAGGTAGAAAGTTGAGACTAAGCATACAGACTCCAAAGACATAGACGCAGCGCAAGTTTGTCGATTCATGTTGCCACGCCCACTCTAACGCCCACAAACCGCCAAAAACTGTCAGTGCTGAAGTCTCCTTCGCACTTTCACTAGCTCAGTAACGGGTATCAGATAGTCGGGGAACTCGACTATAGCGTTCTCTCTTGTTTTTGGCACTGAATACCTGGTTATTATTTGGCATAATTTCCAATGACTTTCCTTTTCCACTCCAAATGTCCAAAATGTCCGCCAAATCCAAAATAATTCGCCGAATTGCACCAGCTAGGTTATTTCGCCAACATTAGAGAAAAAACAGAACAAGTGCCGAGACGACGAAAAATGCACTATTTTGTTCGTTTTTTCGCACGCAAAAATTAAATAAATGTTAGCCGTAGACCCTGTTCGGGCGCCATGAAAAATCGGGAGAGTTTTCCCTAAGAAAATTTGTTAAGAAATTGGGACTGGCGGCTAGCAGCCTAGCTGGGAAATTTCCACCGAAAAAAAATACGAGAGGTTCGGTCCTAATATGTTTATTGCGCGGGCGCAGCCAGTATCTTCGATTTCAGTTTTACGACTCCCTTGACGCGAGCAGCATTCGAACATTCTGATCCGACGAAGGGCGAAAGCTTATCAGTGCGCTCAAGCTAGCGCATAGTCGAGTGGTTTAGATCACCCTGATAAGCTTTTTACAATTCATTTGTTTACATTTACATTTCATTTCGAATTCAAATTTAACAATAACTAGGCTTACATATAACTTATATTTAACAATGAAAACTTAAACTACTGCTCCAACAATAATAATTATAGACTTAGAAATTAATACGTTTAATTGTAGAGGCTTACTTTAGTTTGCTTAGCTTAATTTATTCATGCTTGGTTCTGTTTCTTCTGTTTCATGTCGTTCTAAATCATAAATTCCGATAAATTAAGTTTTATTTTGGGTAGCGATAGTTTATTAATTTAATTTCTTGTGATATTCAATTCAGGTTTAATTTTTAGTATAAGGTAGAATTTTATTTAATTTCTTTATGCTTTCGTTTGTTCATTCCAAATACAAAAAAAAAAGATTGTTTTATAATCAACACTCACACATTATGTCCGTCGGCGAAAGATCGATCTCCCTCGAAGGTGGCTGAAAATTTAATGGTCTCGGGCCAAACAAAAGCGACAGCGAGACATTTTCTTTTACCCTATTCTTCACATTGATCAAGAGAAACTTTAAAAGTTACTTAAACTTAATTTGGAATTACTTAAATAGTTAGAGAGTATAATTAGGATTTTAAAGATAGTTTTCTTATTATTCTTGGCTTTTAGTTTCAGCAAAAGTTCACATATAAAAATCAAAGCTTGCGTAAGAGTTACGTAACGCCATGTAAGTTAATGCCGTTCGGAGAAACAAAATTGATGCACATTAGCTTGTAAGGATCGAAATTTGATTTAATTCGCGCATTTAGTTCGCAATTTTATTCGCGCATTCACAGCTGTCGGACGACGGACGTTGCCTATGGCCACGAATCGGGACTTTTTAAGTTCACTACCGAATATAAATCCAAAAGGTCTCGAAGGTCATGTCAGGGTCTAATAATTTAGGCCGCCGATCACTGTCCAACTCCTACGAAAACTCTCCGCATCTGCATAGCCGGCCACTGAAGGTTGTGCAGCCGCGCCGATTTAACTGCACTAGAAGTTATTTATCCATTCTTCTCTTCGTTTCCTAGTCCGTCATGCCCCGCTTAGGGGGTGCTCCTCGGGACCGGTACTCGTTTACTGTTTGCTAAGTTAAATCTGGGGATTATAAAATTTTCCACAGTAAGCAACCAATAAACGAAACGCTCTTCCAGAAAATAATATAAACCCGCTGAATAATTGGTTCCGATGTAGGAGATCTCCCAAATCTAACCTCTCACTTTTGGATACTGGCCGACGCCAGACGGTCACCTTGCTACCTTCGTTGATAATTGTTTCCGTGACCGGGGCAACAATAGGGTTACGCACTGGCTAAACCTTTTCCGAACACCACTTAGTATCTCGTCCGCCTGGACTTAGCACTTTTTATTTTATAGAGTAAAAGACGCAGCGCAAGTTTGTCGGTTCATGTTGCCACGCCTATTCTAACGCCCACAAGCCGCCCAAATCTGCTACGCCCACACTTTTAATAAATGTTTTGATATTTTTTTATTATTCTTGTAAATTTTTATCGATTTTCCAAAAAACTTTTTGCCACGCCCACTTTAACGCTCACAAACCGCCCACAGCTGCCACGCCCACATTTTTAAAAATTGTTTTTTATTTTTTCATTTTTTAATTAGTCTTGAAAATTTCTATTGATTTGCCAAAAAACTTTTTGCCACGCCCACTCTATCGCCCACAAACCGCCAACAACAATTTCTCCTTCGCACTTCCACTAGCTAGTTGAGATTCAGCATGCAAACTCCAGAGACATAGAAGCAGCGCAAGTTTGTCGATTTATGTTGCCACGCCCACAAACCGCCCAATACTGCCACGCCCACACTTTTTAAAAATGTTTTGATATTTTTTCATTTTTGTATTAGTCTTGTAAATTTCTATCGATTTGCCAAAAAACTTTTTTCCACGCCTACACTTTTGAAAAAAGTTGTTATATTTTTTAATTTTTATATTTGTCTTGTAAATTTCTATCGATTTGCCAAAAACCGTTTTGCCACGCCTACTCTAACGCCCACAAACCGCCAAAAACTGTCAGTGTTAAAGACTCTCCTTCGCACTTCAAATAGCTGAGTAACGGGTATGAGATAGTCGGGGAACCCGACTATAGCGTTCTATCTTGTCGTTTCCTATGTCCTGATTAAGATTAAGAATTTCCTCTTTAAGCATTTGAATATGAAACCTTAATGTAGTGCTAGTATGCCTTTGAGAGTATCCTTCATTTTTTAGGCTGTTTATTAAATTTCTATTGGCAAGAGTGATTTTATTTATTTTGTCAATGATAAACCTATTAAGAATAACCTGGTTATTGTTGTTAGCTAAAGCTGAAATTTTTTTTTCTTGAACTATGTCAAAATCTCTACTATCTGGGGAACCAGCCAGCCATTTCCAAGCACTTTCTATTAGATCTATATGTCTTTTCCTTATATTCCTGATTTTCAAGCTATTTTTAAGTTATGAAGGGTAGAATTGGGTTGTAGGTTTTTAATTTTATTAAGGCTGTGTGGTTAATTTGATCAATGGTATACTCAATAGTTATACTCCTGATTTTCAAGCTATTGATTAGGTTTCTAGCAATCCTAAATTTCTCTGTTATGAAGGGTAGAATAGGGTTGTAGGTTTTTAATTTTATTTAGGCTGTGTGGTTAATTTTATCAATGGTATTTTCATATTCCTCTATGTTAATAATATGGATAAATCTAAAGATCCCTGTTTGAACCTTGGCTAGTCCTTGACTACAGAGTCAGTGTCACAATGTCCGAATTAGTGTAGTCCGTTATTTGTACGTCCGCAGCGCACACAGTATGAAGGGCTCTGTAAATGAGTGAGTTTGATTTAGAATGAGTTTTTTTATAAATAAATCTCCCGCTTTCTGCTAGTACTGTAGTGTTTCTGTTTTCCTTGACAATTTCTTTTTTTGATTTTGTCTGATAACATGGTGCCTGATCTTTTATTGTCCTGTACGAATATCTTTTGTCCAGGATAATATTTTTTATCTGATCTATACTTATATTATGGTGAGCTAAATCTTTTTCCTGCGTGTCTTTCTGTCTGGAGTAGTTTACGGTCAAGTGATACTTTCTTCCAAAGAATAAATTATATTTTACAACTGATCTCTCTATAAGGTCGTTTAATTTACTGTGTAATTTCTCGGCCTTATGACATCTAATAATTTCTGAAAGAGTTGAATGAAAGCGTTCTGTCTGACCGTTGGCTGAGCTGTAGTATGGTGGTTCTTTATAGACCTTTATATTAAACTAGTCTTGCAGAATCCGCATTATGGGACCTGATCCAGGGGATTTTTCGCTATCTATTATCACTATTTCTGGAATACCGAATTTTATTAACGTTTCTTTCAGGGGTTGTTTAATGTCTTGGGTTGCACGTGAAGGGACGATTTTAGCCTGTGCAAATTCAGAAAATTTATCTATTGCTGTGAGGACTACTTGTTGTTTACATGTTTAGTAAAAGTCGACGTGAATAATTTGCCCTTGGTATTATGGTATTGGTTTGCTTTTTAGCTCTGGAGCTCATTTGTGGAAAATATATGTTTTCTAACAGCTGCTGTCTGATTTCGCTGCTATTGCGGTGTGCTCTCCTATGTTCCGATATAATTACGTTTTCTTGGTCGTCTGTCAGGTCTGTAACTACTTTATTAGAGAATCTGGTTTTGTAATTATTTAGCATTGCATTTAGTTTTCAATGCATCGGAAACCAAGTTTGCCTTGCCAAGTTTGTGCAAAAGTTCGTGGGTGTATTCTTCTAAAATTGCTTTCCATCTTATCCTTTCATTTGGTCGTTACGGCTTTTTGGATTAGTTGTGTGTGTGAGAGATTCGTGATCTGTAAATATCTTTATTTTGGTTGGACCATACAAAAAAATTCGAAGAATTTGTTTTGACCAAATTATGGTCAGCATTTCTTTCTTGTTCGGTGCGTAACTTTCTTCTGCCTTACTTAAGGTTCTAGAAATAAACATTATTGGTTTGTCCTCCTGAGCTAATACGGCTCCTATTTCATAATCTGAAGCATCGGTGGTCAATCGGAATTCTTTACTATAATCTGGATAGGCCAGCATGTCTTCTTCGGAAGCGAGAGTTTGACTTAGCTTATTGCTAGCGTTTTTGTCGAGGTAAATTATCGTTCTGCCTGAGGCATTTTTTGAAATACGGCCCTCTTCCGCTCTTAAAAGGGCTGTAAGGGGCTTTGCGAGTTTCGCATAATCTTTGATGAAGCGACGGTAAAACCCTGCCAGTCCTAAAAAGGAACGAAGATCCTTGAGGGTCTTTGGCTCGGTTCTACGACGGCACTGACTTGTTTGGGATTTTTTTTGTTGTTCCAGTACGGCTACTAAAAACCCTAAGAATTCAACATCTTCTTTGAAGAATTCGCCATTGTCAAGCTGAATTCGCATATTTGCTTCCTCCAGAATATTAAATATTCATTTGATGTCATTTAGATGGTTCTCCTCATTTGATGATGATGATGTCATCGATGTATACGAAACACCTAATCCCTATATGTTCCTTAAGGATATCGTCCAGCGTCCGTTGAAAAATTAAAGGGGCATTTTTGAGGACAAACGGTAGTCTTGTAAACTCATATTTTCCCTGGTCACCTGAGAACGCCGTTTTTTCGATATCGGATTTCCTTAGCGGAATTTGGTGAAAGCAGCTTTTGAAGTAAATGAGGAAGAAAAAATTGTTCTGTCCTAGTTGTGCAAGTACGTTGTTAATGTCCGGTATGGGGTATCACTTTGGAATGGTAACCATGTTGAATTTTCTATAATCGATTACCATTCTGTGCTTTCTCTGTCCTGATGCGTCCATTTTTGTTGGGACAATCCATATTGGGGAGTTGTATGGAGACCGTGAGGGTCTAATTATGTCGTTTGCGAGTAGCTCTTGTATTTGTTTTTCTAACTCTGGTCTGAGAGTTTCTGGGTATGGGTAATGTGTTCAGTATATTGGGCTCTCGCTTGTACGTCTTATAGTGGCTTCTACTCTTGTCGTGTATGCCAGTTTTTCGTCCGGGTCTCCAAAAATATTTTGTAAGCTTGAGCAAATAGTTCTTAAATGTCTCTTTTGAGTTTTTCTAGTATTCTACTTGAATATCTAATTTCTGACTTCGCGTCAGGTTTTCTGTTTTATTTTGATTTTTTTTTTTATTCTGTATTGAAATATACCCCTTTTGTATATTAATTTGGGCTTTTACTTCGCGCAGTGTCTCCGAATAATGGCATCGAAGGTCTTTAAGGAGGATAATAGGAAAAAGGGTTGGTTGTATTTGAATGGTTTCTTAGGTAATTTTGGTTGGATATACTTATACTTAAGGGATAAGCCGCATCTGGCCAATTACCAGATCGGTCGAAAAACTCAATCGAGTTACCGAATTACCGAAACTAATACGAGAAATTTAAACATAAACGGCACCCCAAATTCGATGACGACCATAGGCATATCAAAACGGACACGAATTGGACAATGGAACGTTAGAACTCTGAGAGAACCATCTAGATTAGCACAGTTCGAGGAGGAGATGGAGAGACTCCACATTGCAATAGCCAGAATCAGCGAGATGAGGTGGTCTGGCAGTGGGGAAACAACAACATCAAATAGCAATCTAGTCCTACATAGTGGCAACAGGGACAGTACGTGTCCAAACGCATAAAAAAGACACTGCACTCCTGGGAACCCATTTCTGATAGACTCATGTAAGCCAGACTCAGATGTAGAGCTAGACATATAAATATCATACAATGCTATGCCCCGACGGAAGACGCCAACGATGACATCAAGGACGATTTCTACACTGCCCTCACAGCAACCCTCAACAAGACGCGGCAAGGTGACATCAACATCCTCATGGGTGGCTTTAATGCGAAAGTAGGCCACAACAACACCGGACTAAGATCTGTCATGGGCCAACATGGAACTGGGACTCGCAATGACAACGGGGAGAGATTAGTGGAACTCTGCCAGCTATTCCAACTGGTCATCGGCGGCACAGTATTCCCACAAAAAGATGTCCACAAATACTCCTGGGCATCTCCTAGTGGAAACACGCGCAACCATATCGACCACATTTGCATTAGCAGGAAATGGAGACACTCACTAATGGACGTACGGAACAAAAGGGGAGCATATATAGGCAGTGATCATGAGTTAGTCATTGGAGAACTTGAAATAAAGTTGAACCGCATCTACTCAAGGAATACTGATAACAGCCAACACCGACGAGCGCCCCCCCTGAACCTGCACCTCCTTAGCGACTCCTCTCCAAGACGAGAATAACGTCCACATTGCGGGAACAACTGATCCCCCTAGAAGACCACCCATGGGAGCACACCTGCAGACAGCTAAGGACCACAGCTGAACAAATAATTGGGCTGCAACAACGCGGAAGAGCAGACTGGATATCTAAAGGGACCTGGGACCTGATTAGAAGGAGGAACATTCTGAAGCCTCTGGCGGACCAGCTCACACAGAACCGTGATGAATATCGCGATCTGTGCAGAGCTGTGAAAAGAGCGGCCAGAAAGGACAAACGAGCGCTACTGGATAGACTTGCGACAGACGCAGAACGAGCAGCCAGCGAGAACAACATGCGCTCGTTATACCAGCAGATTGCACGGATTGCCGGAATCCACCACAGACGGAACCAGCCAGTCAGAGACCTAGAAGGCAGCCACTTATCCAATGATGATGCACAGATCCGGTGGTGGCGCCAACACTTCATGGGAATTAGCCACACCACATCACCAAACGTGGCTACGGACTACAGAAGCATTGCGCCACCAAGTGGGAATACCATGATACCCTCTGCACCCCCAAATGTAAGAGAGATTGTGAATGCAATAAAGAAGCTGAAGCACAATAGGGCAGCCGGCGAGGACAACATACCAGCCGATCTGCTTCAAGTTGACCCTCAGCTGATGGCTGATACGCTGCACCCACATTTCGCACGCATATGGGAAGGCGAGACTGTGCCTGAGTCCTGGAAAATCGGAATCATCGTGAAGCTCCCCAAGAAAGGCGACCTTAGCGACTGCAACAACTGGAGAGGGTTAACACTGCTCAACACTAGCTATAAAATCCTAGCTACACTACTGAACGAACGCCTCCAGGATGAAATTGAGCCAACAATCCGAGACGAACAGGCAGGCTTTAGACCACACAGGAGTTGCGTCAACCAGGCAAACACACTACGCATAATTACCGAGCAAGCTGTGGAATGGAGAGCCCCGCTTTACCTCCTGTTCATCGACTTTAAGAAAGCATTTGACTCAGTTGAAAGGGCAGCTATATGGCAAGGAAAG
Source organism: Drosophila teissieri (assembly GCF_016746235.2). NCBI lineage: Eukaryota > Metazoa > Arthropoda > Insecta > Diptera > Drosophilidae > Drosophila > Drosophila teissieri. Next base: position 380,267 of record NW_025224996.1, read on the forward strand.
GAGTACCTGCAAATCTCATCGCTATCTTCAAATCGATGTATGACGATGCCAACCTGGCGGTACTGCACAACGGGAAGACAAGTGCACCTTTCCAGACGAACACCGGAATTCGGCAAGGATGCCCGCTATCACCTCTACTCTTCAACATCGTGGTCGACGAGTTAATGAGCGAAGTATGCTCGTCCAAGCTCGGAATTACGTGGAGCCTCACCAGACACCTTGAGGACTTGGACTATGCAGACGACATATGTCTTATCTCTCACAGACTCGGCGACATACAGAGGAAAAGTGACAACCTCGTCAGGATAGCCAGCAGGAACCCAATCGAGTTCGTCACCAGCTTCCCATACCTTGGCACCATCATATTCTACAGTGGAGGAGTGGATGATTATGTCTCGAGTCGTCTTGGCAAAGCCCGCTCAGCATTTGGGAGACTGTACCGCATATGGAGAAACCGACACATCAGCCGACGAACAAAGCTCCGGATCTACAATGCGTGTGTGAACTCTATACTGCCATACGGAAGTGAGACATGACTCGCCACGAAGAAAATAACGCAGATGCTGCAGGTTTTCAGCAATAAATGCCTGAGAATCATATGTGGGGTATTCTGGCCAAACAGAATAGCCAACACAGAGCTGTAGCGCGTTACGGGCGAGCCCCCGATACACACCCAAATAAGGAAGAAGAAATGGATGTGGATAGGACCCGCTTTCAGGAGAAACCCTAGTAGCATAGTAAGGACGGTAGTGGACTGGAACCCCCAAGGATTCAGGAGGGTAGGAAGGCCAAAAGCAACATGGAGAAGAACCGCTCAACAAGAACTTACCCAAATGAACATCACATGGCAAAATGCTAAACAGACAGCACAAAACAGAGTTAGATGGAAAGCTCTCGTAGAAGCCCTAAGTTCCCGAGAGGAATAACAAAGGAATTAAAAAAAAAAAAAATTACTTATACCCTTTACTCGAAGAGTAAAAGGGTAGATTTGTTGAAAAGTATGTAATAGGCAGAAGGAAGCGTTTCCGACCATATAAAGTATATATATATATATATATATATATATAAAGTATATATATTCAGGATCAATAGCCGAGTCGATCTGGCCATGTCCGTCTGCACACTCAAGACTAGCTGAGTAACGGGTATCAGATAGTCGGGGAACTCGACTATAGCGTTCTCTCTTGTTTTTGTTGGATCCGGTGTCTATCAGAATATTGATCATCTCTCCATTACCTGCTTTAGCTTGGAAGTAGGGTTACAAAGAGGGTTCTACTCTAAAAAATGTAATCCAGTATATTCTGCCTCACTGTTTCCTGCTCGAAATCTGGTGTATCTGAATAGTATTCATTGAGTGTTGCTTCGTCAGTTTCTAGTGGTTCGTTGTTGTAATCTGTAATTTGTTGTTGTTCGCTAGCGGTGTATAGATGGAAATTTTTCTGTTTTTTGTCTGGCAATTCGTTTGGTCCTTGTGGTGGTGGTCTCTTTTCCTGCTGTCCAAATTTGGTTCTGTTCATGTAGTTTATCTGTTTTGTCTGTATACTTATTTCTATGTCCATAGGCTCTGGCCTAGGTTGTTGCTTTTGGGCCGATGGTCTTGTAATCTGTCTTGGTAGGTTAACAGAGTATTGTTGGTAGTGCCCACCATAATATTGCTGTACATAATGGGTTATTCTAGTGGTCTGTGGAACAGGCCAAGTGTGGAGAGAATGGTTGTCGACCTGTGTTTAAAAATTGTTGTACGGATTTTCTCGGTAGGGGTGGTCCTCTACCAGGGCCTTCGAATTTTCTTGAATAGGTTTGGCTATTATTTGCGTAGTTGGTCCTACATTTTTGGTTTTCTAACTTTTCGCATAGCTGACGTGCTGACGGGAGATCTGCGGGCTCTTTGGTCCCCAACAGTCTGGGCAAGTCGCAGTTCAGGCCTCTAATGAAGTTGTCAAGTGCCTGGTCCCTGTAGGATTTGGCAAAGAGATCTATTGATTCTTTTTCCATTTCCAAGTAATTTTGTTCAAAATAAGGGATAGGTGGGTATAAACATGCTGGTAGAAATCTGCTGTGGTTTGATTTCCTTGCACCAGCGATGTCATTTGGTATTCTAGTGTTGTCACATCGCGCTTATCCGCGTAGTGTGCTGCCAAACATTTTGAGATAGCTGTCCAAATTAGAGGGGTGTTATAAGACTGAGTCTGCGTTGCCCACAATTTTGTTCCTGATAACGTTAGGAATTCCATGAACAAAATTCTTCTTTAACACTTTACTATATCTGGGATTCGGTCTAATTCACTCATATTACCCTTGTTGATATTGACTGCCTGAATAAGTAGTGGTGCAGCTTCTGAGTTTAATTTTTGTCCCTGCATATTGCCTACGTTAAGGGCTTGGTGTACTTCGGGGCTTGTGTTAGTATTAAGTAGGGCAGGCCTAATTAGGTTGTTTGGGTTTGCCATGCTTATTTATTAAATGTTTTTTTCCTGGAATTATTTGTTAAAAAAGTTTTATTTTCTCAAATTATTTCTCGTATAGGTTTTGTATTATTTCAGAATAAAACAAATTTTATTTTTTTTCATATAGATTTTGTATGTTTTTTAAATACTTACTCTTTCTGAACTTTTTGTTCAAAAAGAATTTTATATTTTTGGATATTCCTCGTATATTTTTATTTTTGTATGTTATTTTTATTTTTTTAATTTTTATTTATTTTTATTTTTTGTCTTTTAATTTCTTCACTTAATTTAATTACAGTATAAAATACATCTTGGACCGGTTATTTGGTATTTTTCCTTTTTGCTCCTGTGGGCTACTGGGGTACCTTCGTAACAATCCCGTCCAGTCGTCTGCAGCGATAGCCTCCAGGCCGATGTAAGTGAGTCCTTTCTTTGCAGGTTTTGTGTTTTTTTTCAAGTTCGCGAACCTGGGCAGCCGAGTAAGAGCAGCCCATACTCTTATAGGTTTTTTTTCTTTTTCCCTCGCTGCCTCTGCCTGCGTTGGTGCCTACTCCGTCAATACCTCTGCCTGCGTCGGTGCTGTTGGCTGCCATCAACGATTCCATGAGAAGCGCTCCCGAAGCTGTCTCCTCGGTAAGAAATATGCCGAGCAACTCCAGTTAAACAGGGTGCTATCTTCGAAATTCTTTACCGTCTTCTGTTACTCCTCCGATAGATACACGCTGCATAACTCTGCCCTTCAGCATTCACGGGATGCAGCCTTCCTCTTACAGTTTGAATAGGTCTCTCCTGGGAAATGGTGGTTTTGCCTATAGAGATGCAGCCGACCAAGACGGCGTAGGTTTCGCTGTCGTCTAGGCTTATGTACTCCAGGGCCACCTGTCTCGCATTGCAAATCGTTGGATAAAGGTGTACTCGGCTATATTCCCTGTCGAGCGCTTTAAAGAAAGCCAACACATACAGCACCATCGTACCGTTGGACAGGATGGATGGACGGGAGAACTGCAGTGCCTTGATAGCGTTTGGTACGGAAGATCGTCGACCTCGTCCAGTATTGTTTCTAGTTTTACCACTAGTATTTACCACCCCATTTCCATGCTGAGCCCAACCAATCAATAGATCTCGGTTTCCTCAGCGGCGCACTTGCTATTCTTCCGATTGCCTCTGCTGTTTCGCTCAAATATTGAACTAGCCTCCATTCCCTTTTTTTCTATAGTTTTTATACCCGTTACTCGCAGAGTAAAAGGGTATACTAGATTCGTTGAAAAGTATGTAACAGGCAGAAGGAAGTGTTTCCGACCATATTCTTGATCAGGATCAATAGCCGAGTCGATCTGGCCATGTCCGTCTGTCCGTCTTTCCGTCCGTATTAATGTCGAGATCTCAGGAACTATAAAAGCTAGAAAAGTTCAGCATGCAGACTCTAGGGACATAGACGCAGCGCAAGCTTGTTTACCCATGTTTCTACGCCCACTCTAACGCCCACAAACCGCCCAAAGCTGTAACGCCCACACTTTTGAAAAATGTTTTGATATATTTTGACAGTTTTGTTAGTCTGTGAGGAGTCTCAAAACTCCCCAAAAATCCGGGTGCAGGAGATCGGCCTAGCAACACAGAAGACGACAAACTGTAAATAATGGACCTTGGATCCCGGCAAAGCGGAGAGACCGTGAACTAACGGTACGCGAAATAGTGAAACAGTTAAAGTACGCGGAACGCGACCCGGAACAAGTGAACGACAACAGAGCGTCGAAGCAGGCATCCAAGGAGGATCTCCACAAGCGACGAACAAGCAAACACAAGGACCTAGCGTGGTCAGAAAGGGACGGTGGAGTCTTTGGTCGGCAAAGGTGATTCGGGGAGGAGCGCTAGCTTATCTCACGGACGATACATCCTGCCCCCATTAAATCCTTAGCCCCATACGAGCCAGCAGGTGGTCCGTTGGCAGAGGCGACGAGTGCCTGGCATACACAAGAAGGGACGGTGGGGTCTTTGGTCGGCAAAGGTGGTTCGGGGAGGAGCGCTAGCTTATCTCACGGACGATACACCCTGTCCCCATAACATCTTAAGCCCCAGTCGAGCCGGCTCGGATACGCCGTCGAGATCGCAGGATTCCATTTGTCAAGCGTTATTGAATAAAGGCTATTCTAATCAGGAACTCTGTTTTCTCTTTGGCTAGCCGTTGCAATCGGTAGCGAGCAGAAACCAAGAAATCAGTTCGTTTCATCTGGCGCCCAACCGTGATTGTCCTGGCCAAAAGAACAGAGGAGAAGATGAGGAAATCGTGGCTATACAGCCTGAAGAAGGACGACTTCCCTGCAATAGCGAGCGACCTAGGGATCAAGCTGCAGGGGTTGGTCGAGGATATACGGAAGACGCTGTCCGAATTCATCCACCAGACCTTGGGGATGTCCCAGAAAGAGACCCTGGAAAGGATAAGGGAGAACATCATTCCATCTCTGCGAATGTTTGTCCGCCCGTACGAATGTCGGCACCTGGATGCCCTGATGGCCCTAGCCGATGAGTTCGAGGAGCTGGACACCCAAAAGGAACGATTCGAGTAGGAGCGGACCCACAGAGCCCGCCACCAGAGGGATTTCCCAAGAGGGAAGCCAAACGCGGTGTGCAGAAGGTGCTGTGTGGGGATTTCCTAGCGAAAGCTGGGGTACAGCTCACCAATAGTGATGGTGAAAAAGAAGACGGCCAAATAAACGCGAAGTCCGTGAAGGACGAGTACCCAATGCCAATGATCAATTACATTCTGGATCAATTAAAGAAAACTATTGTAGGCATCGGAAAATATTTATTTATTTTTATAATGTAGGTACATGTCTAAAGTTTTTATTTAAATTTTTTTGAAGATGAAATCTGATAGGTTACGTCACCTATTCTCCATACATTGCATAAACCGAATTCTGGCGTTTGTCGTGACTCTTGTTAGCATAGCAGGTAAAGAATTTAATTAGTTTATTAAAATATGATAGAACTTGGTGGCAAGATAATTAGTTAATTTCGGAACGACAACGATAACGAAATAATGCGTTTGCTCGTGTTGAATTCAATTTTACGACTCCTTCTCTATTTAACATATGTATTCTTAGGCCTAGCTTAACAGAGGTTGGCGAAGACGGGGCGAATTCGCAAAGAGCGAGAGAGAACTTTATTATGCTCCCGCCTTCGCCCTAAACTAACTTACACTAGACTTCAAATTTTTTCTACTTCACATCAACAACAAACAATAAACAATGAAATATGAGTTCCGCCAACACCGGCCCCGTTGAACACCTCCACGGCTTCAACAAATCGGCAGCGGCGCCAGCTTGTGGATCGCCCTCCGGAAGATGGCTCCATCACTCCTCCTAAGGTCGACGACCCTGACCTTGCCGTCCTCTCCTGCGTGCGTCGCGATGATCCTTCCCAGGAGCCACTGTTGAGGCAGCAGGTTGTCCTCTGCCACGACGACAAGTTGGTCCTCCTCGACGTCGGCCTTCTCCTCGTGCCACTTGCCCCGAACCTGAAGGCCCAGGACATATTCCCGGGACCATCGCCGCCAGAACTGAGACCCGCCTGATCCGGGGTCCGGAGTGCTGGTGCTGCGATGACCCGCCTGTCAGCAGGTGCCCGGGAGTTAGCGCCTCTCCGTCGCTTGGGTCCTGGCTGAGCGCTCCGAGGGGCCGCGAGTTCATAGTGGCCTCGATCCCGACGAGGACTGTTGCCAGCTCTTCGGCGTTTAGGAGTGCGCTCAGTTAAAGTCTACACATTCGTGGAAGCGGACGTCTTTCGATAGCGCTGCGCGAAAATCTCGTGTTAACGTGGTTGTGCTGAACAGTGTTAGCGGCAAATCTGCAAAAACAAACGGTGGACTGGTGCCATAGTTCTGCGCGTAACCTAGGCGTGCTGAATGACCGCGTGTTGCAGGTGGTTAGCAAAATATATAAGTTTGCAATTCTTGCAGCTGATAAAACAGCTGACAGCGCTGCCAACTTATCTCGGTGGGCGATCATGAGCGAGTGGCGTTGCCACATCAACTGTAAGACCAGTGCTGAGGTGCGAACGTTGGGCGCGTAATTTCAAAATTAAATTCAAAATTTTATTTAATTTAATTTAAACAAATAAGTGCCACGCATAACAAGCTCGAAAAAATGAGCAGCGATCAAAAGAATGAGCGTAGAAGCTCCGTCAACCCAAGAAATGCTTGCTACTCCTATTTCTCAACTAGAGATATAGATCAAAATCAGAAGTCGACAAAGAGCAACTCGACTCTACTGACCGTCGACAGCAAGAGAGCCAGCTCTTGCACACCCTCTCTGCTCACCCCAACTCCCGCATCATGGAGTTACCAATGCCAAACCCCATCACCGCCGGCTTCGCTGAATGAAGCTCCAACAACAAGCAGTGCTAAAATTTCTGCAGTAAACTTTTTTTTTTTATACCCGTTACTCGTAGAGTAAAAGGGTATACTAGATTCGTTGAAAAGTATGTAACAGGCAGAAGGAAGCGTTTCCGACCATATAAAGTATATATATTCTTGATCAGGATCAATAGCCGAGTCGATCTGGCCATGTCCGTCTGTCCGTCCGTCTGTCCGTCTGTCCGTCTGTCCGTCTGTCCGTCCGTCCGTCTGTCCGTCTGTCTGTCCGTATGAACGTCGAGATCTCAGGAACTACAAAAGGTAGAAAGTTGAAATTAATCATACTGACTCCTGAGACATAGACGCAGCGCAAGTTTGTCGATTCATGTTGCCACGCCCACTCTAACGCCCACAAACCGCGCAAAACTGCTACGCCCACACTTTTGAAAAATGTTTTGATATTTTTTCATTTTTGTATTAGTCTCTTAAATTTCTAACGATTTGCCAAACAACTTTTTGCCACGCCCACTCTAACGCCCACAAACCGCCCAAAGCTGCTACGCCACTTTTGAAAATGTTTGATATTTTTCATTTTTGTATTAGTCTTCTAATTTCTATCGATTTGCAAAAACTTTTGCTACGCCACTCTAGCGCCCAAACCGCCAAAACTGTCAGTGCTGAAGACTCCTTCGCACTTTCACTAGCTGAGTACGGTATCAGATATCGGGAACTCGACTATAGCTTCTCTCTTGTTTTTTTTTTAATTCCTTCTATCCACTCGGGAACTTAGGGCTTCTACGAGAGCTTTCCATCTAACTCTATTTTGAGCTGTCTGTTTTGCACTTTCCCATGTAGTGTTTATTTGGGCTAGTTCTTGGTGAGCGGTTCTTCTCCAGGTTGCTCTTGGCCTTCCATCTCGCCTGCTTCCTTGGGGGTTCCAACCTAGTGCCATCCTCACAATGCTACTCGGGTTTCTTCTGAGAGCGTGCCCAATCCACATCCATTTTTTCTTCCTTATTTGTATATGAATCGGGGACTCGTCTGTAACGCGCCACAGTTCTGTGTTGGTTATTCTGTTTGGCCAGAATACCCCACATATGACTCTCAGGCATTTGTTGCTGAAAGCCTGTAGCTTCTGCGTCATTTTCTTCGTGGCGAGCCATGTCTCACTTCCGTATAGCAGTATGGATTTCACACACGCATTGTAGATCCTGAGCTTTGTTCGTCGGCTGATTTTTCGGTCTCTCCATATGCGGTATAGTCTCCCAAATGCTGAGCGGGCTTTGCCAAGACGACTGGAGACATCATCATCCACTCCACCACTGTTGGATATGATGGTGCCAAGGTATGGGAAACTCGTAATGAACTCGATTGGATTCCCATTTATGTTGATGTTTCCTTGGTTGGAGTGGTTGAAGCGCATAGCTTTTGTTTTCGCTATGTTTATCTCGAGCCCTACGCTGCTGGCTATCCTGACGAGGTCGTCACTTTTCCTCTGTATGTCGCCGAGTCTGTGCGATATGAGACATATGTCGTCTGCGTAGTCCAAGTCCTCAAGGTGTCTGGTGAGGTTCCACGGGATTCCGCGCTTGGAAGAGCATACTTCGCTCATTAACTCGTCGACTACGATGTTGAAGAGGAGTGGTGACAGCGGGCATCCTTGCCGAATTCCGGTGTTCGTCTGGAAAGGTGCACTAGTTTTTCCATTGTGCAGTACCGCCAGGTTGGCATCGTCATACATCGATTTGATGATGGCGATGAGGTTTGCAGGTACTCCTTTTCTTGCAAGTGCTCGCCATATTGCTGCTCTTTCAACTGAGTCGAATGCCTTCTTGAAGTCGATAAACAGGAGGTAAAGCGGGGCTCTCCATTCCACAGCTTGCTCGGTTATTATGCGTAGTGTATTTGCCTGGTCTACGCAACTCCTGTGTGGTCTGAAGCCTGCCTGTTCGTCTCGAATTGTTGGCTCAATTTTTTCCTGGAGGCGTTCGTTCAGAAGTGTAGCTAAGATCTTGTAGCTGGTGTTGAGCAGTGTCGCCTTTTTTGGGAAGCTTCACAATGATTCCGTTTTTCCAGGAGTCTGGCACCGTCTCGCCTTCCCATATGCGTGAGAAGTGTGGATGCAATGTTTCAGCCATTAGTTGGGTGTCAACTTGAAGCAATTCGGCTGGAATGTTGTCTTCGCCAGCTGCCCTATTGTGCTTCAGCTTCTTTATTGCATTCACGATTTCTCTTACATTCGGGGGTGCAGAGGGTATCCTGCTACTCCCACTTGAGCTTGAGCACAACACTCCTGTAGTCTATGGCCACGTTTGGTGATGTGGTGTGGCTAATTCCCATGAAGTGTTGGCGCCATCTTCGGATTTGTGCGTCATCATTGGATAAGAGGTTACCTTCTAGATCTCTGACTGGTTTGTTCTGTCTGTGCTGGGTTCCTGTGATCCGTGAGATCTGCTGGTATAGCGAGCGCATGTTGTTCTCGCCGGCTGCTCGTTCTGCGTCTGCCGCAAGTCTATCCAGCTGTGCTCTTTTGTCCTTTCTGGCCGACTTTTTCACCGCTCTGCATAGTCCGCGATACTCCTCACGGTACTGCGTGAGCTGGTCCGCCAGAGGCTTCAGGTGGTTCCTTCTTCTGATTAGGTCCCAGGTCCCTTCAGATATCCAGTCAGTTCTTCCGCGTTGTTGCAGGCCAAGTATTTCCTCCGCCGTGGTCCTTAGTTGCCTGCAGGTGTACTCCCATGGGTGGTCTTCTAGGGGGATCAGCTGTTCTCGCAGCGTGGACGTCATTCTCGTCTTCAGAGTAGAGTCGCTAAGGAGGTGCAGGTTAAGGGGGGGCGCACGCCGGTGTTGACTGTTGCCAGTGTTTCTTGAGTGGTTGCGGTTGAGCTTTATTGAAAGTTCTCCAATGACCAACTCATGATCACTGTCTATGGCTGCTCCCCTTTTGTTCCGTACGTCCAGTAGCGAGTGTCTCCATTTCCTGCTAATGCATATGTGGTCGATCTGGTTGCGCGTATTACCACTTGGAGATGTCCATGAGTATTTGTGGACATCTTTGTGTGGGAATAATGTGCCACCGATGACCAGTTGGAATAGCTGGCAGAGTTCCACTAATCTCTCTCCGTTATCGTTGCGAGTCCCAGTTCCATGCTGGCCCATGACAGATCTTAGTCCGGTGTTGTTGGGGCCAATTTTTGCATTGAAGTCACCCATGAGGATGTTAATGTCACCTTGCCGTAACTTGTTGAGGGTTGCTGTAAGGGCAGTATAGAAGTCGTCCTTGGTGTCGTCGTTTGCGTCTTCCGTCGGGGCATAGCATTGAGTGATGTTTATATATCTAGCTCTACATCTGAACCTGGCGGTCATGATTCTATCAGAAATGGGTTCCCAGGAAACCAGTGCCTTCTTTATGCGCTTGGACACGAAAATTCCCACTCCATATCTGCTGCCGTCACTGTTGCCACTGTGTAGGACTAGATTGCTATCTGGTGTTGTTGTTTCCCCACTGCCAGTCCACCTCATCTCGCTGATTCCAGCTATTGCAATGTGGAGTTTCTCCATCTCCGCCTCGAACTGTGCTAACCTAGATGGTTCTCTTAGAGTTCTAACGTTCCATTGTCCAATTCGTGTCCGTTTTGAAATGCCTATGGTCGTCATCGAATTTGGGGTTCCGTTTATGTTTAAATTTCTCGTATTAGTTTCAGTAATCGTTGTAAGTTTTTCGACCGATCTGGTGATTGGCCAGATGCGGCTTATCCCAGTGGTGGGGCTGCCACCTGTCGCCATCGGGGAGTGGCGCCTACGGTGTTGTGTTGTTATTCGTAGAAAAGCGAGCAGTCTGGTAACGCGATCGCCCTGCTGGGTGTTGTTGCTGTTCGCAGAAAAACACAGGGTGCGCTTGGTACTATGTGGGGGCCCCCGTTTTTCTCCCATGTAATGAGGAGGGGGGTGGGATGGTGTGGCAAGTGGAAGTTGCCGAAGATTGTTGTAATAGGCAGTTATGTGGAAGAATACTTTCTACAAGTTAGAAAAGCATTTCAGAGAGGAAGTTTTTTTTGTATGGCCATGCTCTCGTCATGGGTGGGGTTTGAACCCACGACCCCGTGGTTAGCAGGTAGTTACACTATCCACTACACCACGAGGCCCCACAGTAAACTCACCACCAATAATTAAACCAACTACCAATACTGCGAGTTCGGTCCCAAAGGCCGCACAACAAAATAAAATGGCAACAAAAACAGTTAGCCACGATAAGCAACAAGCGGGCCCGGCTATACAGACCGGTATGGACCGCTACATCCAGATTAAGCGCAAGCTTAGTCCACCCAACACGGTTGGCAATAAACCAAAGATCAATCGAACCAACAAAAGCACCGATCAAACGAGGAGCTCCAATGAAAACCGATTCTCCATCTTAGCAGAGGCGGACAACAACCAACCAGAGTTGGGGCAGGAGACCCAAAGGAAACCTAAGCCCCCACCTATTTACATAAGGGAAAAAAGTTCAAGCGCCCTGGTCAACAAAATTGTTGCGCTGGTCGGGGACGAGAATTTCCATGTTGTTCCGCTTATTAAAGGGAACATACACGAAACAAAGGTTCAAACGAAGTCCGAAGAACACTTCCGAGCTGTGTCTAAGTACCTGGAAGACACAAAAAAGAACTTTTACACCTATCAACTAAAAAGCAGCAAGGGACTGCAAGTTGTGCTAAAAGGTATAGAACCTGACGTCACCCCCTCCGAAATTCAGGAAGCCCTTAAGGCCAGGGGCTTCTGTGCCAAAAATGTTAGCAATATTGTTAACAGAAACAAAAAACCGCAACCACTTTTCAAGGTAGAGCTCGAACCAGATAGCAAAGCCTTAAAGAAAAACGAAGTGCACCCGATCTACAAGCTGCAGCTCTTACTGCATCGAAGAATCACCGTGGAAGAACCCCACAAACGCAACGGCCCTGTTCAATGCACAAACTGCCAAGAGTATGGACACACCAAGACATACTGCACACTTCGGACGGTCTGCGTAGTCTGCGGAGACTTCCATAACTCCGTAAACTGCCCCGCAAACAAAGAAGACCCCCAAATGAAAAAATGTGGCAACTGTGGAGGAAACCATACGGCAAACTACAGAGGCTGTGCGGTCTACAAGGAGCTGAAGAGTCGCATGCGACGAGCGACAGCTACGCACCAACAACATTTCGCCAAGGCAGCCAGATCATCTTTTGGGCAGCTAGATACAACCAAGGGAATCTCCTACGCCGAAGCACTAAGAACAGGCATGGAAAATCCGCCCCAGCCTCACTCAGAAAATGCTCAGCAGGTTCCAGTGCAGCCGCAAAGCAAATTGGAATCTATGATGTTCACCATGCAACAAAGTATGATGGAACTTATGTCATTCATGAAAACAACCATGCAAACCCTTGTTCAGAACCAGAACATGGTAATTCAGTTGCTTGTAGCACAACAGTCCAAATAATAAATGACTAACCTACGTATATCCATGTGGAATGCCAACGGTATTTCACGGCATAAACTTGAAATAACTCAATTCCTAAACGTAAATCACATCGACGCCATGCTGCTGGTTGAAACGCACCTCACAGGGAGATATAACTTCTATATAAGAGGCTATACCTTTTACCGCACAGATCATCCGGATGGCAAGGCCCACGGCGGAACGGGCATCTTAATCAGAGAACGCATCAAACACCACTTTCATCAAAGGTTTGCAACAAATTACCTGCAAGCCACGTCCATAAAAGTGATCTCAGGAAACGGCAACCTTTGCATTGCCGCTGTCTACTGCCCACCTCGATTTAATATCTCTGAAGGTCAATTCATGGACTTCTACAACACTCTGGGGGATCGCTTCATAGCCGCAGGAGACTACAACGCCAAACACACGCACTGGGGATCACGCCTCGTGACTCCCAAGGGAAGGCAACTGTATAATGCACTTATAAAGGTGAGCAATAAACTGGACTACGTTTCCCCTGGTAGCCCCACATATTGGCCTGCAGACCCAAAAAAGGTCCCAGATCTAATTAATTTCGCGGTGACAAAAAACATCCCACGCAATTTAATAAGCGCCATAGCACTACCGGATCTCTCATCTGACCACTCGCCTTTGTTGATAAGCCTTCTTCAAAGCCCAGAAATTGCGGACCACCCCCACATGCTGACGTCGCACAACACTAACTGGATGAAATACAGAAAGTATGTGAGTTCCCACATTGAGCTAACTCCCCAACTAAATATCGAAGCGGACATCGACTGCTCCACCGCCGCACTGGAAGAGGTACTCGTCACAGCAGCTAGGATCTCAACCCCAAAACGGAAGGATGCGGAATTTAAGAAGTTCAAAACCAACCGGCAAATTGAACAGCTGGTTCTGGAAAAGAGGCGTCTGCGACGAACGTGGCAAACCGGCAGATCGCCATGTTCAAAGCAACGTCTTACTGAAGCCACCCGCAATCTAAACCGGGCCCTGAAGCAAGAAGCTGAAAATGAACAACTTAAATATATTGGAAAACTCTCGCCAACTAGCACAAAGCATCCCTTGTGGAGGGCTCACCCAAATCTAAGCTCTCCAATTCAAACCGTCACTCCTATAAGGAATTCTTCAGGGTGCTGGGCCCGCAGCGACAAAGATAGAGCCGAATCATTTGCCTTACATCTCAGAGGCGTATTCCAGCCGAACCCTGCAGCAAATGATTATGTTCCTCCGCAAATCCACCTCGAAACTGAATCCACGCCAACTACATTTCAGCCGACCGAGATAAAAAAAGTCATCAGGGAGCTAAAACCAAAAAAGGCTCCAGGCGGTGACCTAATAACTACAAAAATGATAATGGAACTTCCGTACTGTGCTATTAAGGTCATCTGCAAACTCTTCAATGGAATCATAAGTCTCGGCTACTATCCAAGGAAATGGAAAAAATCAATTATTATAATGATACCGAAGCCCGGAAAAGATCACACGATTCCGTCATCTTACAGACCAATAAGTTTATTATCATGCCTGTCCAAATTATTCGAAAAATGCCTTCTAACGCGCATAATACCATATATGGGGGCCCACAACATTATTCCAGCCCATCAATTTGGCTTCAGAGAAAAACACGGAACTATAGAGCAGGTAAACAGAATAACATCAGAAATCGCACAGCCTTCGAACATAGGGAATATTGCAGCGCGATATTTCTCGACGTATCTCAAGCATTCGACCGTGTCTGGCTCAAAGGTCTCATGCATAAAATCAAAACACACTTGCCCGGGTACACCCATAAACTCCTTGAATCCTACCTCTACAATAGAGCCTTCGCAGTAAGATGCAATACAACAATTTCCGATAGCTACACTATCGAAGCTGGGGTCCCTCAAGGTAGCGCACTTGGGCCAACTCTATTCGTCCTTTACACAGCAGATATTCCCACGAGTGACCGACTAACAACATCCACCTTCGCCGACGACACTGCGATCCTTAGCCGCTCCAGATGCCCAGTCCGTGCAACGACCCAACTCGCCAACCATCTCGTGGTAGTCGAGAAGTGGCTATCTGACTGGCGTATTAAAATAAACGAACAAAAGTTTAAACACATAACGTTTACCCTTAACAGACAAACTTGCCCTCCGCTCTGTATGAATAGCACGCAGATCCCCCAAGTTAATGAAGTAACGTATCTCGGCATCCACCTCGACAGACGTCTAACATGGCATAGACATATCAAATGCAAGAAACTGCACCTAAAACTGAAAGCCAGCAGCCTCCACTGGATTATAAACTCACGATCGCCCTTGTGCCTGGACTACAAGGTCCTGCTCTACAACTCCACTCTTAAGCCAATCTGGACGTATGGCTCCCAGCTGTGGGGGAACGCGAGCAGAACCAACATAGACATCATTCAGCGAGCCCAATCAAAGATCCTGCGAACTATCACTGGGGCACCATGGTATATTCGTAACCAAAACATCCACAGGGACCTCGGCATTCTCGCAGTAAAAGATGAAATAGACAAGCAAAAAGCGTCGTACAATGAAAAACTATCTGTCCACCCAAATCCTCTAGCAAGGGTCTTGACTCGGGTCTCCAGCCGAACCCGCTTGCAACGTACAGACCTTCCAACCCAGCCATAACTTGTCAGGGCCACTGTCTCAGTCTACATGACTCCTAGTTAGGTTATAGTATAAGATTTGATACACTTATTGTTAGTCTCGTAAATGAGAAGATTCAATAAATAAAAGCAAAGCATTTAAAAAAAAAAAAAAAAGGAGTGCGCTGCCCACCGCTCGTAGGAGTAGGTGCTTTGCAGTTTTCACACCTGCCTCCCATAGTCCGCCCATGTGCGGAGCCCGAGGGGGTGTGAACGCAAATTCGCATCCGCTTTTTGATGCGAACTCGCGAATTGCGTCCGCCTGCTCCTCGATCCGATCGCGAAGAGCCAGGAAGTGGCGACTCGCTCCGACGAAGTTCGTCGCGTTGTCGCAATGCACCGTCTGCGGACATCCTCGTCGACCAATGAATCTTTGAAAAGCCAATAGAAAAGAATCAGTACTTAGATCTGAGACAATCTCTAAGTGAACCGCCTTGGACGCTAAACAAACAAATAAGGCAATGTAGGACTTATACGGGGGCCTTCCTCGAATTTTTAATGTCGTATAGACAGGGCAACAAAAATCAACGCCACATATCGCAAATGGAAGGAGAGCACGGAGTCTATCTGCGGGTAGATTTCCCATAATTTGTGTCATCAGTCGAGGCTTGCATTTGAAGCAGCGCACACATGATCGAACTGTCTGACTGCAGAGTTCCTGAACGTTTACGGTCCAAATACGCTGTCGTAGGATGCTCACAAGTGCTCGAGGGCCGACATGAAAATTGGAATGGTGCAAATGCCGGACGTAGCTCTGCACAAACTGCGAGCGTTTCGTCAACAGCAAGGGAAACTTGGCATCATATGATATAGGAGCGTTAGCTAGTCGCCCCCCAACTCGCAACAACGAAAAGTTGCACCAAGTGCCTGTATCTTCATGGATGAATGGGTTCAATCGCTGAAGACTTGGGCCGACCTTGGAGCCTTTACGAACCTTTTCAATTTCTACTTGATACTCGTGCTTTTGTACTATTTCAACAATCTTATGAAACGCTTCATTATATTCAGTCGGTGACAGAGTTTCTTCGAAAACTATACTCTTGTCTTTGCATTTTCTTATAAAACGGAACATATAAGCGAACACTCTAAGCAGTTTGAGGTGTGACGAAAACTCCTCGATGACATCCAGCAAATCGGAAGTTTGCACAGCAGCGGTCAGCCCGACCACAGTCTTCCTAGCTTCCTGACGCAAGACTTCCTCATCCGGTTCGAAATGCGCATTTTTGGGCCAGTTTTCTTCTTCGTCCTTCAGAAATGGTGGGCCAGTGAAC
This sequence comes from Drosophila teissieri, assembly GCF_016746235.2. Lineage (NCBI taxonomy): Eukaryota > Metazoa > Arthropoda > Insecta > Diptera > Drosophilidae > Drosophila > Drosophila teissieri. Next base: position 396,486 of record NW_025224996.1, read on the forward strand.
CAGATCGACTGCCCTATCTCGTCGACGTCACAACCTCTCGAAACGATATCTGCTGGGTTCTGCTTTGTGGGAACATGCCGCCATGTAGCTTCTCCTGACCATTCTTGAATCTCCGCTACCCTGTTCGAAACGAATGTCGACAACGAAGATGGATGAGATCGAATCCAGTGAAGAGTAACTTCAGAGTCCGACCAGTATACAATTCGTTCGATAGGGACTTTTAATAAGGGTTTGATTCTATGGCAGAGACCTGCGAGAAGGTGAGCGGCACATAACTCAAGCCTTGGGAGCGTTTTGGTCTTGAGCGGCGCTACTTTTGACTTTGAAGTCAATAACGATAATTTAAAACCTTCGGCAGTTTTGATACGAATATAGACGCAAGCTCCATAAGCTCTCATGTAGGCGTCGGCAAAGGCATGTAGCTGTACCGGTGACAATAGGTCGGTATGCACGAACCGAGGAATCGATATCTCATCCAGTTGAGACAGAGTGCTTTTTAGCATATCCCAAGCTGTTTCCAAATGCATCGGAATTGACTCATCCCAATCTAACTTATTAAGCCAGAGTTCCTGCAATAGGATCTTTCCTTTAATCACAATGGGACTTAACAAGCCGAGGGGGTCAAACAGCTTCGATGTCACCGATAGTATGTTCCGTTTTGTCGCTCGGAGACCCATGACAAAAGTGTTAATTTTGAACTTGAAGGCATCTTCGCTAGGCAACCACGATATTCCTAACGCCTTAGTTGACTCTGAATCCGATATAGGTATCGACTTAACTGTGCTCTCAGATGCAGTGACCTCAGGTGAGTTTGAAAACCACTTTGTCAATTCAAAACCTGCTGTTTAAAGAACCTGAGACACTTCAGACTTAATTGTCTTTAGCTCCTCTACGCATGCAGCACCAGTTAGCATGTCATCGACGTAAAAATCGAATCCAATTACGTCGGCAGCTCTAGGGAATGAACATTTAGCAGATTCACTCAACCTCTTTAAACACCGAATAGCCAGAAATGGGGCTGGTCCAGTACCATATGTGACGGTGTTGAGCTTGTATAATCTCAAGGATTCAGAGGGGTCTCTCCTCCACACTATGAGTTGAAACAGCTGGACACCCAAAGGGAACGATTCGAGTAGGAGCGGACCCACAGAGCCCGCCCCCAGAGGGATTTCCCAAGAGGAAAGCCAAACGCGGTGTGCAGAAGGTGCTGTGTGGGGATTTCCTAGCGAAAGCTGGGGTACAGCTCACCAATAGTGATGGTGAAAAAGAAGACGGCCAAATAAACGCGAAGTCCGTGAAGGACGAGTACCCAATGCCAATGATCAATTACATTCTGGATCAATTAAAGAAAACTATTGTAGGCATCGGAAAATATTTATTTATTTTTATAATGTAGGTACATGTCTAACGTTTTTATTTAAATTTTTTTGAAGATGAAATCTGACAAGTTACGTCACCTATTCTCCATACATTGCATAAACCGAATTCTGGCGTTTGTCGTGACTCTTGTTAGCATAGCAGGTGAAGAATTTAATTAGTTTATTAAAATATGATAGAACTTGGTGGCTAGATAATTAGTTAATTTCGGAACGACAACGATAACGAAATAATACGTTTGCTCGTGTTGAATTCAATTTTACGACTCCTTCTCTATTTAACATATGTATTCTTAGGCCTAGCTTAACAAAGGTTGGCGAAGACGGGGCGAATTCGCAAAGAGCGAGAGAGAACTTTATTATGCTCCCGCCTTCGCCCTAAACTAACTTACACTAGACTTCAAATTTTTTCTACTTCACATCAACAACAAACAATAAACAATGAAATATGAGTTCCGCCAACACCGGCCCCGTTGAACGCCTCCACGGCTTCAACAAATCGGCAGCGGCGCCAGCTTGTGGATCGCCCTCCGGAAGATGGCTCCATCACTCCTCCTAAGGTCGACGACCCTGACCTTGCCGTCCTCTCCTGCGTGCGTCGCGATGATCCTTCCCAGGAGCCACTGTTGAGGCAGCAGGTTGTCCTCTGCCACGACGACGAGTTGGCCCTCCTCGACGTCGGCCTTCTCCTCGCTCCGACGAAGTTCGTCGCGTTGTCGCAATGCACCGTCTGCGGACATCCTCGTCGACCAATGAATCTTTGAAAAGCCAATAGAAAAGAATCAGTACTTAGATCTGAGACAATCTCTAAGTGAACCGCCTTGGACGCAAAACAAACAAATAAGGCAATGTAGGACTTATACGGGGGCCTTCCTCGAATTTTTAATGTCGTATAGACAGGGCAACAAAAATCAACGCCACATATCGCAAATGGAAGGAGAGCACGGAGTCTATCTGCGGGTAGATTTCCCATAATTTGTGTCATCAGTCGAGGCTTGCATTTGAAGCAGCGCACACATGATCGAACTGTCTGACTCCAGAGTTCCTGAACGTTTACGGTCCAAATACGCTGTCGTAGGATGCTCACAAGTGCTCGAGGGCCGACATGAAAATTGGAATGGTGCAAATGCCGGACGTAGCTCTGCACAAACTGCGAGCGTTTCGTCAACAGCAAGGGAAACTTGGCATCATATGATATAGGAGCGTTAGCTAGTCGCCCCCCAACTCGCAACAACGAAAAGTTGCACCAAGTGCCTGTATCTTCATGGATGAATGGGTTCAATCGCTGAAGACTTGGGCCGACCTTGGAGCCTTTACGAACCTTTTCAATTTCTACTTGATACTCGTGCTTTTGTACTATTTCGACAATCTTATGAAACGCTTCATTATATTCAGTCGGTGACAGAGTTTCTTCGAAAACTATACTCTTGTCTTTGCATTTTCTTTTAAAACGGAACATATAAGCGAACACTCTAAGCAGTTTGAGGTGTGACGAAAACTCCTCGATGACATCCAGCAAATCGGAAGTTTGCACAGCAGCGGTCAGCCCGACCACAGTCTTCCTAGCTTCCTGACGCAAGACTTCCTCATCCGGTTCGAAATGCGCATTTTTGGGCCAGTTTTCTTCTTCGTCCTTCAGAAATGGTGGCCAGTGAACCAGATCGACTGCCCTATCTCGTCGACGTCACAACCTCTCGAAACGATATCTGCTGGGTTCTGCTTTGTGGGAACATGCCGCCATGTAGCTTCTCCTGACCATTCTTGAATCTCCGCTACCCTGTTCGAAACGAATGTCGACAACGAAGATGGATGAGATCGAATCCAGTGAAGAGTAACTTCAGAGTCCGACCAGTATTCTATGGCAGAGATCTGCGAGAAGGTGAGCGGCACATAACTCAAGCCTTGGGAGCGTTTTGGTCTTGAGCGGCGCTACTTTTGACTTTGAAGTCAATAACGATAATTTAAAACCTTCGGCAGTTTTGATACGAATATAGACGCAAGCTCTATAAGCTCTCATGTAGGCGTCGGCAAAGGCATGTAGCTGTACCGGTGACAATGGGTCGGTATGCACGAACCGAGGAATCGATATCTCATCCAGTTGAGACAGAGTGCTTTTTAGCATATCCCAAGCTGTTTCCAAATGCATCGGAATTGACTCATCCCAATCTAACTTATTAAGCCAGAGTTCCTGCAATAGGATCTTTCCTTTAATCACAATGGGACTTAACAAGCCGAGGAGGTCAAACAGCTTCGATGTCACCGATAGTATGTTCCGTTTTGTCGCTCGGAGACCCATGACAAAAGTGTTAATTTTGAACTTGAAGGCATCTTCGCTAGGCAACCACGATATTCCTAACGCCTTAGTTGACTCTGAATCCGATATAGGTATCGACTTAACTGTGCTCTCAGATGCAGTGACCTCAGGTGAGTTTGAAAACCATTTTGTCAATTCAAAACCTGCTGTTTGAAGAACCTGAGACACTTCAGACTTAATTGTCTTTAGCTCCTCTACGCATGCAGCCCCAGTTAGCATGTCATCGACGTAAAAATCGAATCCAATTACGTCGGCAGCTCTAGGGAATGAACATTTAGCAGATTCACTCAACCTCTTTAAACACCGAATAGCCAGAAATGGGGCTGGTCCAGTACCATATGTGACGGTGTTGAGCTTGTATAATCTCAAGGATTCAGAGGGGTCTCTCCTCCACACTATGAGTTGAAACAGCTGGACACCCAAAGGGAACGATTCGAGTAGGAGCGGACCCACAGAGCCCGCCCCCAGAGGGATTTCCCAAGAGGAAAGCCAAACGCGGTGTGCAGAAGGTGCTGTGTGGGGATTTCCTAGCGAAAGCTGGGGTACAGCTCACCAATAGTGATGGTGAAAAAGAAGACGGCCAAATAAACGCGAAGTCCGTGAAGGACGAGTACCCAATGCCAATGATCAATTACATTCTGGATCAATTAAAGAAAACTATTGTAGGCATCGGAAAACATTTATTTATTTTTATAATGTAGGTACATGTCTAAAGTTTTTATTTAAATTTTTTTGAAGATGAAATCTGACAGGTTACGTCACCTATTCTCCATACATTGCATAAACCGAATTCTGGCGTTTGTCGTGACTCTTGTTAGCATAGCAGGTGAAGAATTTAATTAGTTTATTAAAATATGATAGAACTTGGTGGCAAGATAATTAGTTAATTTCGGAACGACAACGATAACGAAATAATGCGTTTGCTCGTGTTGAATTCAATTTTACGACTCCTTCTCTATTTAACATATGTATTCTTAGGCCTAGCTTAACAGAGGTTGGCGAAGACGGGGCGAATTCGCAAAGAGCGAGAGAGAACTTTATTATGCTCCCGCCTTCGCCCTAAACTAACTTACACTAGACTTCAAATTTTTTCTACTTCACATCAACAACAAACAATAAACAATGAAATATGAGTTCCGCCAACACCGGCCCCGTTGAACGCCTCCACGGCTTCAACAAATCGGCAGCGGCGCCAGCTTGTGGATCGCCCTCCGGAAGATGGCTCCATCACTCCTCCTAAGGTCGACGACCCTGACCTTGCCGTCCTCTCCTGCGTGCGTCGCGATGATCCTTCCCAGGAGCCACTGTTGAGGCAGCAGGTTGTCCTCTGCCACGACGACGAGTTGGCCCTCCTCGACGTCGGCCTTCTCCTCGTGAAACTTGCCCCGAACCTGAAGGCCCAGGACATATTCCCGGGACCATCGCCGCCAGAACTGAGACCCGCCTGGTCCGGGGTCCGGAGTGCTGGTGCTGCGATGACCCGCCTGTCAGCAGGTGCCCGGGAGTTAGCGCCTCTCCGTCGCTTGGGTCCTGGCTGAGCGCTCCGAGGGGCCGCGAGTTCATCGTGGCCTCGATCCCGACGAGGACTGTTGCCAGCTCTTCGGCGTTTAGGAGTGCGCTGCCCACCGCTCGTAGGAGTAGGTGCTTTGCAGTTTTCACACCTGCCTCCCATAGTCCGCCCATTTGCGGAGCCCGAGGGGGTGTGAACGCAAATTCGCATCCGCTTTTTGATGCGAACTCGCGAATTGCGTCCGCCTGCTCCTCGATCCGATCGCGAAGAGCCAGGAAGTGGCGACTCGCTCCGACGAAGTTCGTCGCGTTGTCGCAATGCACCGTCTGCGGACATCCTCGTCGACCAATGAATCTTTGAAAAGCCAATAGAAAAGAATCAGTACTTAGATCTGAGACAATCTCTAAGTGAACCGCCTTGGACGCAAAACAAACAAATAAGGCAATGTAGGACTTATACGGGGGCCTTCCTCGAATTTTTAATGTCGTATAGACAGGGCAACAAAAATCAACGCCACATATCGCAAATGGAAGGAGAGCACGGAGTCTATCTGCGGTTAGATTTCCCATAATTTGTGTCATCAGTCGAGGCTTGCATTTGAAGCAGCGCACACATGATCGAACTGTCTGACTGCAGAGTTTCTGAACGTTTACGGTCCAAATACGCTGTCGTAGGATGCTCACAAGTGCTCGAGGGCCAACATGAAAATTGGAATGGTGCAAATGCCGGACGTAGCTCTGCACAAACTGCGAGCGTTTCGTCAACAGCAAGGGAAACTTGGCGTCATATGATATAGGAGCGTTAGCTAGTCGCCCCCCAACTCGCAACAACGAAAAGTTGCACCAAGTGCCTGTATCTTCATGGATGAATGGGTTCAATCGCTGAAGACTTGGGCCGACCTTGGAGCCTTTACGAACCTTTTCAATTTCTACTTGATACTCGTGCTTTTGTACTATTTCGACAATCTTATGAAACGCTTCATTATATTCAGTCGGTGACAGAGTTTCTTCGAAAACTATACTCTTGTCTTTGCATTTTCTTATAAAGCGGAACATATAAGCGAACACTCTAAGCAGTTTAAGGTGTGACGAAAACCCCTCGATGACATCCAGCAAATCGGAAGTTTGCACAGCAGCGGTCAGCCCGACCACAGTCTTCCTAGCTTCCTGACGCAAGACTTCCTCATCCGGTTCGAAATGCGCATTTTTGGGCCAGTTTTCTTCTTCGTCCTTCAGAAATGGTGGCCAGTGAACCAGATCGACTGCCCTATCTCGTCGACGTCACAACCTCTCGAAACGATATCTGCTGGGTTCTGCTTTGTGGGAACATGCCGCCATGTAGCTTCTCCTGACCATTCTTGAATCTCCGCTACCCTGTTCGAAACGAATGTCGACAACGAAGATGGATGAGATCGAATCCAGTGAAGAGTAACTTCAGAGTCCGACCAGTATACAATTCGTTCGATAGGGACTTTTAATAAGGGTTTGATTCTATGGCAGAGACCTACGAGAAGGTGAGCGGCACATAACTCAAGCCTTGGGAGCGTTTTGGTCTTGAGCGGCGCTACTTTTGACTTTGAAGTCAATAACGATAATTTAAAACCTTCGGCAGTTTTGATACGAATATAGACGCAAGCTCCATAAGCTCTCATGTAGGCGTCGGCAAAGGCATGTAGCTGTACCGGTGACAATAGGTCGGTATGCACGAACCGAGGAATCGATATCTCATCCAGTTGAGACAGAGTGCTTTTTAGCATATCCCAAGCTGTTTCCAAATGCATCGGAATTGACTCATCCCAATCGAACTTATTAAGCCAAAGTTCTGCAATAGGATCTTTCCTTTAATCACAATGGGACTTAACAAGCCGAGGGGGTCAAACAGCTTCGATGTCACCGATAGTATGTTCCGTTTTGTCGCTCGGAGACCCATGACAAAAGTGTTAATTTTGAACTTGAAGGCATCTTCGCTAGGCAACCACGATATTCCTAACGCCTTAGTTGACTCTGAATCCGATATAGGTATCGACTTAACTGTGCTCTCAGATGCAGTGACCTCAGGTGAGTTTGAAAACCACTTTGTCAATTCAAAACCTGCTGTTTGAAGAACCTGAGACACTTCAGACTTAATTGTCTTTAGCTCCTCTACGCATGCAGCACCAGTTAGCATGTCATCGACGTAAAAATCGAATCCAATTACGTCGGCAGCTCTAGGGAATGAACATTTAGCAGATTCACTCAACCTCTTTAAACACCGAATAGCCAGAAATGGGGCTGGTCCAGTACCATATGTGACGGTGTTGAGCTTGTATAATCTCAAGGATTCAGATGGGTCTCTCCTCCACACTATGAGTTGAAACTTCCTATCCGCTTCATTAACATTTACTTGGCGATACATCTTTTTTACATCGGCAGTCAGGGCATACCTGTGTAGCCGGAAGCGGAGTAGAGTGGAGTACAACTCTTCTTGAATTGTCGGCCCCACCATCAGGATGTCGTTTAAGGCCACCTGAGACGATGTTTTGCAGGACGCATCGAACACGACGCGACACATTGTTGACGTACTCTGGGGCCTTAACACGCAATGATGGGGAATGACATAATGTGGAGTGGAAGGGATTTTGTTGTCTGTAGGCGACATATGACCTAGGGCGAGATATTCTTCCATGAGTTCCAAGTACATGGTCTTCAAGTTAGGATCTCGAGACAACCTTCGCTCAAGCGACAAAAACCGCTGTTCTTCGGGATCTTCCAATCACTGACGTTCACCGACTGATCAGGATGGTAACCGGAGATCGACTTTAAGATCCAGAAATCGAACGAGAACTCACTACCATTTATTCGCGACTTCACCACTGTGTGTACCTTTTTTTTGACTTGAGAATTGGACTCGCCAATACCAAGTAAGTTGATACACGACTCCTCTCTACGAATCTGTAAGCGGTTCGCCAGTTCTTCCGTGATAAAATTCGTTTGAGACCCAGAGTCCAGCAGAGCTCGGGCTAACACGTATTCTCCGTTTTTCGTACGGACGCTTACGATTGACGTAGCCAAAATCACCCTGTCCAAGGACGTGGCATGCATAACATGTGACGTGGAAGGCTGATCTTGGTTAAAAGTAGGAGACATTGTCTCTGGCGGGGGAGGCAACGCTAAACTGTTCTCAGGCACTGTATATCTATGAAGCCTGCTTATGTGTGAGCGGTCACAAGCTCGACACTTTTTGCCTTTGCATTTCGAAACAGTATGGCCTTTTCGCAGACAATTGATACATAAGGAGGCAGACTTAACAAACTCGAACCTTTGCATTACAGAGAGACGCCCAAACGGGCTACAATTCTGTAGCAAATGATCTGCTGCATTGCAATAGCTACAAGTTTGCTGAGGCTTGCTGCTGGAAAAGGAACACGAGAATGAGCTACGATTATGTGGCTTGCTCGACACAATTTTATCTTGCTTCGGCTTTGTCGATTCTTCAGCTGATAAATGCTGATATCGGCGATTTAATATTTTTTCAAAATCGGCCCAAAGCGGCAAAGCCTCATAATCGAGCTGTTCCTCCCATTTTTGTTTGGTCACTGGGTCGACTCTATTCAATACCAAATATATCAACATTGCATTCGAAATTTTTGTATCATCTCCTATCGATAACAGAGAACCATAAATCGAAGAAACAGTATCGATAAGGTTTCTCAAGGAGGAAGCGGACTGATGCGATATTTTAGGCAGACTAAACAATGTTGATATATTATTCATAAAGATGAGGCATTCGTTATCGTAAACCTTTTTTAAACTGGCTAGTGCCTTTTCGTAATTGCTCTCGGTGACTTGGTAAGCTTTAACTGTTCCTAAAGCTTCACCAGAGAGACATGAAATTAAATGGTTAAATTTTTCGATAACTGGAATGCTGGCGTCTTTATGAACCAAAGTTTCGAAAAGGCTGATGAAATTTTTGAACTCCGAATAATCTCCACTGAATTTTGGCAATGCCAAATTCGGAAGTCGCGCACGGGTTGGAGCTACAGCAGCTGATCCCGGAGCTTCGCTGACGCTTCCTACCTTCAAGGCAGACAACAGGGACATTATTTTTGCCTTGGTCACTATACAAAGCTCTTCCAACTCGTCGCCAAATTTATCGCTACAATCTACGTCTTCTATCTGTTCTTGTAATTGATTTGCCTTACTAATTGAAGCATTTAAGTTTTCTAGTCGACATTTCAATTCTTCCTCTAATAGCGGAATCGATCCCGTTTCTAATCGCTCATTTAATCGGCGAATTGTTCTAACCCGACTTTGGAGCTTGCTTTTCAGCTCTTCCAAAACAGATTTATTTTTGGTTTCTAGGCTCAATTTAAATTAAATTAATTGAATTTTATTTCCGAATTAAATAAATAAATGGCCGAAACAAATTATCTCAAATCAGACCGACAATATAATTTAATAACCTTCGAATCAATAATTATAAATTTATTAAACCAAAAAAATAGGTTATTTTTAATTTCATAAATTATTAATTTATTGTTCGAAATGTATATTAAATATTTTTCTGATGAGAACAACGAAAACAAATTATTTAAATTGAAATTCAAGTCACGCAGTATCAATTAATAGTGGGTGCGAAATGACGCCGAAAAGGGTATACCCGTAGAGCGTCACTTGACGGTCTGCTAATCTAAGCGCGCCAACGAAAAAGGGTCAACAACCCCTACCAACAAGGTAGGGGTGCAAAAGCGAAGCGAAAACGAAAAGTTCACCGCTGCAGCTGCTAGTATATAAGGCTGTCTCTGTATTAGTGCGCAAGCTTGGATTAACTTCCCAACTATTAATGCGAGTTTCAACGAACAGTGATTGCAATAATACAGTACAAAATAATAAATAAATGTTGCGTCCAAAGCAGTTCAATATATGTATGTGTATTTATTTTATAAATTTATTCATTTATTATTTGCATGCAATCTAGCTCTACTATATTGATACGTACATATGTGCCAAGAACTGAAAGCGAGGTGCAATATTCCAGCACAAGACAATAAACATTAAATTTGTCTAAAACTCTAGCTTTCAATTTTTTGCACAAATACCTGTGATTTCCGAATGCTAATTTTAGCGGCCACTTTCCTTAAAAGTTCCCTCGGTGGTGGCGGCAATTCCGGAAGTAGGGTATTTCGCGACCGACACGAAATATGTTTAAGAAATATTTATTGTTAATCACAATAGCGCGTCGCGGGCAACAATATTATTTATTTATTTATTGCACTCAAAAAAAAAAAAGAACAATTTTTTATTTTTCACTTTTATAAATTATATATATATTATATATTATATGTGTCACTGTCACTTTTAATATGTTTAAACTAATTCTTGTCCACCCGGGGGCGCCATGAAGAATTTAATTAGTTTATTAAAATATGATAGAACTTGGTGGCAAGATAATTAGTTAATTTCGGAAGGCCAACGATAACGAAATAATGCGTTTGCTCGTGTTGAATTCAATTTTACGACTCCTTCTCTATTTAACATATGTATTCTTAGGCCTAGCTTAACAGAGGTTGGCGAAGACGGGGCGAATTCGCAAAGAGCGAGAGAGAACTTTATTATGCTCCCGCCTTCGCCCTAAACTAACTTACACTAGAAACAAACAATAAACAATGAAATATGAGTTCCGCCAACAGCAGGTGTTATGTTGGCAATTTCTTCTTGGATGTTGGTTTTCAAATCTTGTAGGGTTCTTGGACGGTTCACATAAACACGGGATTTCAAAAAACCCATAGAAAAAAATCACAAGGGGACAGATAGGCAGATGCGTGTTTGCGCGCAGAACGCCGTGGAGATCGTGATATTGACGCTCTCACTGCTTCAATGTTCTCAGGTGATCTAACGGGCAGTTTACGTGTGTGGATTTTCGCGAGAGAGCGTCAGCGACAACATTTGATTCGGGATTTCCAGCGCTTCCCATCTTAATCCCGTCGGAAGTAACCGTGTACCCCAGCAATTCGACCTGGTTGGATAGCAACTGTGTTTTTTCTAGATTTACTTGGAGCTTTGCACCCATTAGTCTTTCAAAGACCGTGCTCAGATTCGCCCAATGTGTCACATAATCCCAGCTAGAGACTATGTCTATATAGACATAGCAATTCTTGCCGATGAGCCCCCGAAGGATGTCATCGATCAATATGTATCCCGAACGGGAGACGAAGGAATTCGTATTATCCTTTTATTGTAGAGAATGCCGTTTTTCCGGTATCAGATAATTTCATATGTATCTGATGAAATCCTGACGTGAGGTCGAGCGTGGTAAAGTACGTCGCTCCCCCGAGGCTAGCTACGGTAGAAGTTATCTCGGGGATCTGATAGCTATCCAAAATCGTGACGCCGTTCAGACGTATAAAATCTATTATTTGCCTGTATTGTTGGGCTTCGGTTTCTTAAGAATTATCCAAACCCGGTAGTTGTATGGGCTTTTCGAGGGTCGAATGATCTCCCCGTCTAGGAGTTCCTCAACCTGACGTTCAACCTCATCTCTCATATTGGCTGGATAAGAATAAGTTTTCGAATATACAGCAGTGGTGGTGCGAATTTCCGCTCTCACAGTCGTTCGACCGTTTTCGACCGTGGAGCACAAAAAAAGTGTGTCGTTTTCCATGGGTTTGAAGAAATGCCCGGTCACCCGGTGCGTGATTTTGGCGCTTCCAGTGGCGGACTGGACAGTGAAAGGCTTGGGGAAAGGTGTGGAGGCAGCAGCGATTCTGGGGCTAATGAAGTTCTTACTCGCCTCGGTGTCTATAAGGAAATGTAACGTAGCCCCATCCCTGGTTCCATAATCTAGGTATGGTACAATGGAGAGACTCTGGTTATAAAATTCCCCTCCTCACGGTGCAGATGGGCTCCCCTCCTCGATGGGCTCTATCGCGCGTATTTCTTAAACCGTTACTTCCCCGACATCCGGAGCGTCGTGGAATAAGATTCGTAATAAGATTCGAGTTTTGCTTTCGGTTGTGGGACGATTGCGCCGGGCGTTCTGGCCTATTAGGGGAAGCAGTGATAAAGGGCTCGGCCTTTTGAATGACACTTTGCAATTCCATACAGATGGAGTATGCTTCCGGTAGGCTTTTAGGGTTTCGAACCACTAGCAATTTGGAGTCATCGCTACTAACCCCACGAATGAAAACATCTAGGGCTCTATCCCTGTCTCTTATAACCTCCTACTCGTTTAAGGGGGATTGAGCCCTGTTCGCCGAAGGGCCTAAAGGCGCTCAATATGTTGAAGCTCCTTTACGGAGGACTCATACTCGTTGTTCGCCCGTACCAGTGGGATTCCGTGGGGTTTTTGCTTGCGTAGTTGCCTTCTTACTCTCTTCGATCGGCCAGTTGGACTAAAAATCCCTTTAATGTTACCTTACCGTAAGAGTGCTTGATTCTGTGCTCTACTTAGGTAAATGAAGTGCGTATGGGGAAGAAATGGAAAAAAAACAAAATAATAATAAAAAAAATAATAAAATGAGTAATTCCCTTATTTTAAAACCATTTTCTCTTTTTTTTTAACCCGGAAAGGAGGGGCAGGAATCTTACTAATTTCCACGTTGATAAGAATAACAAGATAGAACGCTATAGTCGGGTTTCCCGACTATCTGATACCCGTTACTCAACTGGTGAAAGTGCGAAGAGAAATTACAACACTGGCGGTTTGTGGGCGTTAGAGTAGGCGTGGCAAAAAGATTTTTGGTATATACAGTTAAATTTACAAGACGAACAAAAATGTGAAAAAATTTCACAACATTTTTCAAAAGTATGAGCGTGGGGCGGTTTGTGGGCGTTAGAGTCGGCGTGGCAAAAAGTTTTTCTGGAGATCGATAGAAATTTACAATACTAATAGAAACTGAAAAAATATCAAAACATTCTTCAAAAGTGTGGGCGTGGCAGTTTTGGGCGGTTTGTGGGCGTAAGATTGGGCGTGGCAAACTTGCGCTGCGTCTATATCTCTGGAGTCTGTATGCTTATTCTCAACTTTCTAGCTTTTATAGTTCCTGAGATCTCGACGTTCTTACGGACGGACAGACAGACGGACAGACGGACATGATCGACTCGGCTATTGATCCTGATCATGAACATATATACTTTATATGGTCGGAAACGCTTCCTTCTGCCTGTTACATACTTTTCAACGAATCTCTTTTACTCTACGAGTAACGGGTATAACTAGAAGAATATGTTCCCTATTTCGTGGACTTCAACGTTTTACTCACCCTTGATCCGGGCTTCAGACTAAGCGTTGTAAGTTATTTTTTGTGTGCAATTTATTATATTCTTATTTCTGGGCAGCCTTCTTGTGTGCATTCTACACCTCCCGACTTATCCAGTGTACTGCCACTCGCCACTTTATGTTAAAATTTTCATATTCAACGACTTGCAGCTTTTGCACCGGCAATTTGGAGTGCGCTTAACAGTTTAATCGCTTCATTGAGTTATTATTTTATTCATTGCCATAACGCAACTTTTTGCACCGGCGTGTGCTATTGCTACGGTGTGTTGTTGCCTCTTTTTAGTACATCAAAATCAGAAACGAGAATCTTTTTTTAAAGGGTATCAGATAGTCGGGGAACTCGACTATAGCGTTCTCTCTTGTTTTTATATTACACGTGTCATTATTAGTCGATAAAGATATGATATTAATTTAACTACAAGAAAATGATTAGGGTGCTGACGTAAAAAGTGGAGAAGGTCGGCAACAACAACAGGAGAAGCCGCGCCCAGAGATGTGGAGATCGATTGCTGTTAAAGTAAATCAATTAAGGCTCTCTAATTTTTGATGCTCGCTTTGGTAAGGGGAGGAGATTTGCCTTTTTTGTTTACATAATAAATAGTTGATTTAACATTTCATTAATTCGTACTTTGTATTTATTCAACGGTAAATACATAGAAATCGAAGAAACATAAGGGAGAACATTTTACAGCGGGGGCAAAGACAGCTAACAGCACAACACGACACGATTTAAACATACCTGCAACATGGTTGTTATGATACACTGATAACACAATACACAATAAGAAAAACCTCCTTGAAGTTGCCTTTCTGTAAACATTATTGTAGCAGGTATTTAACAGGTATTTAAGGACATCAATAAAAATTCCACCTTATTTGGTCAAAGGTAAGAACTATAGGCTGAATATTAACTTTTTGTGGCTAAAACCCCATTTTTCAAAAGTGCATAATCATGTTTCGATATTGTCATTGTGTTAGTACGACTTAAATGTTACGTATCAGAAATTAGAAAAAAATCACGCATGGTTAAGTTATCAGCTGTTATAAACAGCTGTTCGCAGGGTCGTGCCAATTTAGTGATATGTAGAGGTGAAATTCATAGAGACCATCGTATATTCAAAATACTTTCTTGGCCAAACAGTAGTAGTACTAGTACTAGTACTTAAACTACTTTTTTTGCGCACACAAAGTTAAATCCATATTCCTGTTAACGTTCAGCAGAAAAGCTCTAAAACGCTTTAATTTAATGCGCAACTTTATGCGCAGCTCTTACTTTTAGTGTTACATTAATTATCATTGTTGGTCACCACTGGCAGCGATAACCTAACGTACGCCGTCGGAAAGTAATAGGCCCAAAAAAAAGAAACCCAGATGAAGCGCATCGGTCGAGTTCCTGACCATCACATACCCGTTATTCAGCTAGTAAGGGTGCAAAAATATTAAAATATCCAATAAAACGTAAAACATTTTTGCTAATTGTGGTTGTGACAACTTTTCCAGCTTGTGGGTGTTAAAGTGGTCGTTGGCAAAATATTTTTGGCATATCGATAGAAATTTTCAAAACTTATATTTATATGTATAAAATCAATTTTTTTTCAAATAAGTGGGCGTGGCGGCTTGAGGGCTTTAGAGTGGGACTTGTAGCTATCTGAAAAAACATTTAGCTTTCTAGTCCCCGAGTTTACAGCGTTCTTACGGACAGAAAGACTTACGGACGGACGGACAGACATGATCAGATCGACTCTGATAGCAATCCTAATCAAGAATAAATATACTTTATAGGGTCGGAAACGATTCCTGCTACCTGTTTCATACGTTTTAACAAGTCTAATATACCCTTTTACTCTACGAGTAACGAGCATATTATTATTATATATATTAAGTATAATTATTTATTATTTTATTCACAACAAAGACTTTAAAACATATATTTTCTAATCTTATTAAATTTATATAATGATACAACTAGAAAATCTATTAAGTACAATAAAATCTTTTTATTCAAAATATTAGAAACAGAAATTATATAAAAAGCAATTATAGATTGTGCATACAAATCTTTATAAAATACTAAAAATTGTTTATTACTTAAAATGTTTATTTCATATACCAATAAACTAAGAAATTTTTCACGGTATATATGCGTGCCTTTGAGTTTTCGCTCTTAGGATACTATCAAGTTTTTTTAATCGCTTATGAATATTTCATAAAGTTCAATTTCCCTTCTATTAGATAATTGAATAGAATATAAATAGACATTTTTTCTATTGCAACACCTATGCTTAACTTATCCTCGTTCTCCTACGCAGGCGTCAGGATACTGTGTCGCTTTAAAAGCCAAAGCTCTAGCCAATCTCAACAGTTACCGAGATGAGGTCTTCGCAACTACTTGTGCTTATATGCTGCATTTCTTGGCTCTTGCTTTGCGATAGTAACTCAATGAGGAAGGACACATGGCTGCGTCCTGGGTGCCACAAAGTTGGAAATACTCGCAAAATGTCTATCCCTGATTGTGTTGAGTTCACCATTACAACAAATGCGTGTCGCGGATTCTGCGAGTCCTTCTCGGTACCTGCAATTCCCTTGATGGGTGCATCGGTTTCCGTTTTATTTAAAACACCAAAGCCAGTGGTGAGCGTTGGACAATGCTGCAACATGATGAAATCGGAGGAGGTGAGTTCCGCCTTTAGATCCCTATTGTTTCATAAAGAATTCCTAAAATCGTTTCAGATACAACGACGTGTGCTATGTATTGAAGGAATACGTAATGTGACTTTTAAAAGTGCATTGTCGTGTAGTTGTTATCACTGCAAAAAAGATTAGACGAGAACAGAATTATATACCTGAGCCATTTTTTAATAACCTTTTTATTTACATTTTTAATTATAAGATGATAGCAAATATAAATAAACATTATACTTATTCAGTGGTGCTCTGTAAATGCAAACCAGAATAAGCGATGCTAAATTTCTTACATTAATTGATGTTCGCTGAAACTTTAGAAAAAATTTCATTTACAACTCCTTGAAAAACAATTTTTTAACAAAATCACGATTTATTGACAAGGTCGCGGTGATTACCCACTTGCTAAATGTTTATACTGGTTACTCGTAGAGGAAAAGGGTATACTAAATTCGTTGAAAAGTATGTAACTGGCAGAACGAAACGTTTCCCATTATATAATATCAAATATTTATATTCTTGATGAGGATTAATAGCCGAGTCAAACTGGCCATGTCCACTTCTCCATCTGTCTGTCCGTATGAACGCCTCGATCTCAGTAACTATAAAAGCTAGAATGTTGAGATAAAACATGCAGCTTTCAGAAACATACCCGCATCCCAACTGCAGTCACGCCCACTATAACACCCACAAGCCACCCAAAACTGTCACGTTCACAACGTTGAAAAATATTTTGATATTTTTGTACTAGTCTTGTAAATTTCTATCGATTTGGAAAAAAAACGTTTTGACATGCCCACTTTAATTTCATTTTCTTATTTTCCAGCATAATAAAATAAAAAAACAATTGCAATGATCAAGTAATTAGAGAAGCAGATAACGGTACCGTTGTGCGAGGATACTGCAGTGAAAATAATGTAGGTTCAGTTGGCAGCTTGTACCAATGTGCGGGAGAGCGACGGTCATCTGATCGCTCGTTCTTTTCTGGTCAGTGCATACGAAGGGGAGATAGAGAACGGATGAGAGGAAAAAATCAGTCTAAATTGGCGAACGCCGCTGAACGCCCGCCTTCGGTGTAACGCGCTATCTATTTTACTTACACACACATACGCCTGTACATGGCCATAATTTAAAGTAAATAAGTGAATAATTATATCGTGTAAATATATTCAACCTGTGTTTACTCTTGCCTGGGAACACCTTTTACAATTACCTCTTGTTAGCGTTATACCAGGGGACACAACTGTTGATAGTGGTCCATAAGGGCAACCTGCAAGTGTAAAACTTTAAATTTCACAGTTTTTTGTATGTAAATAGAAACCGTTAGATCGCGTCCTCGTTAGGTTTGAAAATCGACTCGGCGAATTGCCTGAAAAGAAGACTGCGATACATAGCCGCAGCTAAGCCAGTTTGAAATTTTGGCGGCTTTTCTTATTCACTTCTGGATCTGAGGCAACCATAGTATCGGAACACGTTGGAGATGTCTGTCACCCGAGCATCTATTTTCGGGGTGGGTCTCGGGGGCGGTCATCGTGGCAAGTACACACTAAATCTCGAAATAAATTAAAATTTCTCATTAGGGGTTAATTCAGCATATGTATGCATATATAGCTCCACGCCACAGCATTGGGATCATATTCGAGGGCTCTTATTGGCAGATCCCTACTACGCGCTGTCGAAGGGAGTCGATCTTATTTTAGGAGTGGACATGTTGGCGCAAACACCAGGATCGGATTGCCCAGCGAGCCCATAGCTCAGAATACGCGGATCCTTACTGGACGTGCGAAAGGGGTGAGGAAATCAACGCAGTTGCGCTGTCATTTTGGACACTGAGGCATTGCTGAAGCGTTTTTGTGAGGTCGAGACGGTTCCAGACCACCGTACAGCAACAGACGAGGACCTCTGGGGCGAGTAATTTTTCAAAAAGACATGTTCCTAGGAAAATCTCATCAAATGCTGCCTTATCGGTTTCTGCAGTTGGAAAGACGTCTGTCCAACAGTCCAGAAAGGTAGAGCGAATATGGGGATGAGATCTAGGAATACTTCGCGCTCGAGTAAATAGCGATAAAAGCAGTTCAGTTTAGGAATACCTTGTTTACTTCCGCATCACGCTGTCTGTAAGAAGGATCCTTAGTCGACCAAACATCGAATCGTCTTGGATGCCTCCGTAAGGACTAGCAACGGACGATCGTTAAGCGACATTCTTTGGACTGGGCCAACCCTTCAGAACGACATGTACGCCGTCATACTCAATTAGCGAAAATATCGTTTCGTTTCTACGGCGGATATACAAAAAATGTACCGCTGTATCGATATGCACCGGAACAACGCCCAGTATCTGCGGATTTAATGGCTGGCGGCAGATGAATCCATCAACGTTTATGCATTGTCAACGCTAACATTCGGTACGGCTTCTGCGCCCTTCACGGCCATCTGAGTTATTCAACAATTAGCGAAGACATTCTTTCTGAAGGTCATACGATAGAATAGACGAAATAAAAACAGACTCAGGTAGAGGGTACAATAACATCCGCTTGCATGGAGTTGTGGGAATGGTCCAGCAACAAAGCCAGTATTGTCCGCACTATTGCGATAGAGCATCAGTGCGTCCGACTGCACTGAGACACTAGAGATCCTATCAAGGCGCTAGGAATGAATTGGCTCCCAAATAAGGACTGCTGCAAATTTCAGTTCAATTTTGAGATACCAGCTAGTCCCACCAAAAGGACGATCCTTCGAGCATAGCAAAGCTGTTCGACCCGCTGGGTCTCATCGCGCCAGTAATCGTCTCGGGAAAGTTAATATTGAAGGATGTAACCATGGCCAAGAATACACATGCTGACGGCACTCAGACGGCTCTGGATTGGGACGCTAAGATTCCTAATGCTCTCGCGGAACGGTGGCACGCATTTCGAGACAGCTTGCTTAGGATCGACGATATAAGCATACAGCGGTGGATTCATTATTCTCCTGGATCCATAGTCTCAGCTCAGCCTTACTTGTTCTGTGAAGGGTTTTCCACATGTTATGCAGCTACGACTCATCTAAGGCTCGAGCATGAGGGCGGAACGAGCTACACATCGCTGTTGGCTACAAAATCAAAGTTTACTGCTACGAAACCATTAACCATACCTAAAACGGAGCTGAGTGGTGAAGTACTGGCCATCAACTTTGTGTAATAGCTAACCACGGCTAAGTGGTTGAAGAACCTTCCCATCAAACTTTCTATTGGACGGATGCTACAGTTCTTCTGCATTGGCTGCACGGGGACGTCAACAGATGGAGGGCTCTCGTCGATAACAGGGTCGCCTTCATTTTTGATTACTCTTCACCACCTCAGCGGAGACATGTTACTAGCGAGAATCTAGCGGATTGTGCGACAAGAGGGCTGCCTCCAAGTGAGTGGCGAGGCCCGGAGTTTAAACGAAGTCAAGTTGACTGGCCTTCGACGGCGAACGGACAGGTAAATATGAATGATGCCGCGCTAGAGGCAAAGGCGGACAAAGTACTGTAATGAACTGATTTCTTAGTTTCTGCTCGCTACGGAGAGGGACCAAAGAGAAAACAGAGTTCCTGATTAGAATAGCCTTTTTTTAATAACGCTTGACAAATGGAATCCTCCGATCTCGACGGCGTATCCGTGCCGGCTCGACTGGGGCTTAGATGTTATGGGGACAGGGTGTATCGTCCGTGAGATAAGCTAGCGCTCCTCCCCGTACCACCTTTGCCGACCAAAGACCCCACCGTCCCTTCTTGTGTATGCCAGGCACTCGTCGCCCCTGCCAACGGACCACCTGCTGGCTCGTACGGGGCTTAGGATGTAATGGGGGCAGGATGTATCGTCCGTGAGATAAGCTAGCGCCCCTCTCCGAACTACCTTTGCCGACCAAAGACTCCACCGTCCCTTTCTGACCACTATAGGTCCTTGTGATTGCTTGTCCTTCGCTTGTAGAGATCCTTCCTGGATGCCCGCTGCCACACTCACTTGTTGTTCATTTGTCCCGGGTATCGTACCGCATACTTTAACTATGTCACTGTTTCGCTGTCAACCCCCGCGTACTTTCACTGACTGACTGTCTCACTGTATGGATCTCCGCGTACTTGTCCTGATCGACCGTTTTTTAAAAAGATGTTGTTCCCGGCGGTCCTCCGCTTCGGGGTCTCCACGCGTAGGCAGCTTCCTTGTTTCTCCTCTCGTCGACCCTGCGCCCTTTGTTCTCAGCCTGACAGTCTCAGCCTATTAGACCCCGTCGTTTAGCGTCTTGACTTGGCATCTCGAACATACTTGCGCCCTTCTCCAGCCTCCATCTGTTATTCACCACCTTCCTGATCGCAGCCTTGGCGTCTTAGCCTAGTTGACCCTGTCGTTTAGCATCTCGACGTGGCATCTTGATCCTCGAAATACATCGCTCTGGAATCCTCTCATCGACCTGCGCCTCCTTGACCTCAGACCGGCAGTCTCAGCCTAGTAGACCCTGTCGTTCAGCATCTCGACTCGGTATCTTGATCCTTGCGCCCTTCTCCAGCTTCCTTCATCTGTTGCCGTCTGCTTCTCGTCACCAGCTCTGTATTTGAACTCCCGGCCTTCTTATCACCTTTTGATAAGTTGTGGCGTCTTATATATGGTTAAATAGGGGTAATTGTAAGAGGGGTTCCCAGGCAAGAGTAAATAACACAATCGAATTAATTTTAATCGTTATAATTATTCACTGATTTATTTCAAGCTAAGCTGAGATTATGTACAGGCGTGTGTGTGTGTGTGTGTGTATAAAAAGAAATAGATAGTTAGACCGGCGGTGGGCTTTCAGCGTCGTGTGCAAATTCAGACTGAATTTTGCCCTCTCCTCGATTCTCCTTCTTCCCGTTGTATGCGCTGCCCAGAAACGAGCGAGCGATCAGCCGATCGCCGCTCTCCCGCACATTGGGACAAGCAGCAAAGTGAACATGCCGCCCGTAGCATGAAAAATCTCGCTAGTCCTGTCCATCCTGGCAGGTGGGGTAGAATCTAGCTTGGCAAAAATAATACAAGTGTGCGCAAGAAATAATTTATTATGATTGGAAGCGGACACAGTTTCGACACTGACCGTTTTAAATGACCCTGCTTGGTTTTACTACTTTACTTGGTCTTTACTACTTGGACTAACGCATCCGTCCTGAGTGCAACGACGACACGTCCTAGTAACCATTGTGACGGCGGAAATCGGTCATCCTTGATGATGACAAGGTCGTTGAGCTGAAAACCTTCAGTCTCCTGGCACCACTTGGGTCACTGCTGCAAATGAGCTAGCCAGTCTCGACTCCAGGCCTTCCAAAAATGTCGTATCATGGTTTGATGAATGAGAAACTGCTCCACGAGGACTTGGATTGTGGTCGATATTCCGGAGGCACCAGCATGGAGTCCCCAATCAAAAAATGAGCTGGCGTGAGCACCTCTAAGTCGTCTGCATCAGCTGTGAGAGGGCAAAGCGGCCATGAGTTGAGGCATGCTTTTATGCCTATAAGCACCGTTGACAACTTCTCATAGGTCAGACACCGATCTGCAATGACCCTCTTAAGGTGATGATTTTGCGACTTCACATTATTCACATTAATCTCCCAAAGCCCGCCAAAATTGGGCGACTGAGGGGGATTGAAGTGCCATGTGGTTTGCTCTGAAGCAAGCTTGCGAGCTATGAGCTTCTCGTAGTCATCCTTGAGCCAGCCGTAGATCGCCTTCATTAAATTGTCAGCGACCACAAAGTTGGTTCCGTTGTCACTGTAGAGATGCTGAACTATTCCTCGTCGACCGGTGAATCTGTCCAGAGCCAGAAGAAAATTCTCCGTCGTGAGGCCTGTCACCGCATCTAAGTGAACCGCCTTTGTTGCAAGATAAATGAAAACGGCGATGTATCTTTTATAAAAACTTGTCCCTCGCAAGCTCTATAGCGCCTGTGTAGTCAACTGCAGTCGCCAGGAACGGTCTACTAGGGGGGTTCACTCGATGAAGCGGCAAATCTCCCATGAGCTGTGTCGAAGCGATTGGCCTGGTCCGAGAGCACCTCACACATTTGCGTACTGTTTGGACGGCTCGTCTTCCTGTCAGTACCCAGAACCCCTGGCGAGTGTGTGCCAAAGTCAGCTTCGCACCTCCGTGCAAAGTGAAAACGTGCGAGTACCGTACTACTAACTGCGTAAAATTATGCGAGCTTGGAATGATCCTTTGATGACGACGCTCGTGTGACAACCCAGAATGGCGCAATCGCCCCCTTACTCGCAAGATGCCTTCTACCCTTATCGGTGAGAGCATTTATGACTGCCGTTAATCGAATTTCGTACGGCGATACGAGCAGTGCCGAGAAGCACATTCCTCGAAGGCACATTCGGACCAGCGAACCCTTCTAGGTTCACGATAACGGAATCCGTGTCCCAAAACGCGTTCCGCAGCTCTTCCACTTGCTCTAGACGCTTCTTTAAATAAATTCTCGTTTTCCTTGACTGCGAACCCTTCTTAAAATTCTGCAACGTCGATTTAAGGGACTGGTACCGATTTTCCTGCAAATTTACTAATTGCTCCAATGTCGGAGCAACTCACCACCCCAAATATACATGATTATTAGAAAAGAAGAAAATTCAATAAATTATTGTCACGCACACAACTTGTCCACCGATTCGACTTACAAGAAGCCGCCAAAAAACAATAAAAGCGAGCGTCACCTGCGGTGCCCATGTATCGCGGTCTTCCTTTCCCGTCTTTCGCCAAGCCGAAAATAGGCGATAAATAAGCAGCCAAATTTATTTATTTTTTTATTTTTTATTATTTCAGGCAATTTGGCGAGTCGAATTGCAACTAATCTATTTACACACAAAACTTTTCGAATTTAAATTTTTACACTTGTCAAGAGTAAATATCACAGTCGAATTAATTTCAATCGTCATAATTATTCACTGATCTACTTTAAGCTAAGCTAAGATTATGTACAGGCGTGTCCTCTCCTCCATGCTCCTTCTCCCCGTTGTATGCGCTGCCCAAAAACGAGCGAGCGATCAGCCGATCGTCGCTCTCCCGCACATTGGGACAAGCAGCTAACTGAACACCTTTCGTCTCTGGCAACTCCGCCGATACCCATTAAGATCGAGTTATCGATATTGGTGACCGGCGTTGCCACTTCCTGTTCATATCAATATTGCCGTGCCGATTGCTGCCAATAGTGTGACTGCGTGTTAAAAATCAATGTATATCCAGTATTTTTTTGTTCCCTATCGATCGACCGCTGTTATCGTAGCGCTCCATCCCGATTTTCTCCAGTATTTTGATGCCAACAGCTAATTTGGTTTGTTTTCCTCTAAAGCAGCTTTATATTGTCATCCTTGCATCCTGATGGGGACCACCGCTTTGCATCCCTGCCTTTTTCACGCAGTCAGTACCCATTCGTCGTCGGCATTCGTCTACTGGGACTCTCAGCCCTGGCTCTCCTGGTTGAACTCCTTCTCCTGCGCGTGTGTACTTGTGGTGCTGTTGTGAGCTGCTCCTCCTGGCCATGATCCGCGCTAGAACTCCTTCTTCTGCACGCCGGTTGGGCGTTACGATACCCTGTATCGTACTTGGGCATGATGTTAGTCTCCTCAATGCTGGCTCCTTGATCACGACAATCACGTTGGGCGCCAGATGTAACGAACTGATTTCTTAGTTTCTGCTCGCTACGGATTGCA